>NC_135506.1:44533521-44796021 GCF_052857255.1 Amblyomma americanum
GGAACTTACGAGCTAGCCCAATCTGCCTTTGGCAGTTTTCAATGTACACGCTGTCCCCCACATCAAACGGCGCGTCTCTAGCACTGCGATCGTGCACCTCCTTCCTGCGCTTCGCCGCTTTCTTTAAGGACTCCTTTGCGATGTCCCTCGCCACTTGCAAGCGCGATTCTAGCTCAACCTTATAGTCGTCCAGTGAAGCGTATGGGACACGACGGGGGCCCTCTGGCACTTCACTAGGCTGGTCCGGGTCTCGGCCGTAGAGAAGAAAGAATGGCGATTCGCCCGTGCTCTCGTGTGCTGCGGAATTGTAGGCAAACATTGCATACGGGAGCCACAAGTCCCAGTCCCGCTGGTCGCGCGAAACAAAATGCGACAGGAACCCGGCCACGGTTTGGTTCAGTCGCTCCACCGCGCCGTTGCAAGCCGGATGGTACGGTGTTGTCTGCTTCTTAGCGATCTTAAGCAGCTCGCAAACTCTCCTCATTAGCTGCGACACGAAGTTCGTTCCCCGATCTGTCAAGAGTTGCCTCGGGGGTCCATGTCGGAGCACGATCTGTTCGACAAATGCTCTTGCAACCGTGTCTGCCTTCTGATCTGGGAGTGCTACCGCTTCCGCGTATTTTGAAAGGTGATCGACAAATACTAAAATGTACTTGTTTCCGGAAGTGGTCGTGGGCAATGGGCCCATTATGTCCATACCTGTCCGCTCGAAGGGAGCCGAAACCTCAGGGAACGGCTGAATTGGAGCTGGTCTTCGTCCCTTGGGTGTTTTTCTTTCGAGACAGGAATGACACTTCGCACAGTAGTCTCTAACATCCTGTCGCATGCCACTACAAAAGTACAAACGCTCCACACGCCTGCGTGTCTTCGCTACGCCAAAATGACCGGCGCATGGCGCATCGTGAAACGCGCGAAGAACCCTTTCTGTCCACGACCGAGGTATGACGACTCTCTCCCAAGCGGTTTTCCCTGGTCTCCCTTTCCTGGTTGGCCTCGTGCGCCGACACAGGGTGCCGTCTTTGCCAATGAAATAACCTAGCTGTTCGGGGTGAGACGGTGCGTCCTCTAAGCTTTCGATTATTCGCTTCAGGTCCGGATCTTTGCACTGCTCTGTGCGTAATTCGGCGGGGTCGACTACGGGGACAAACTCATCTATAGCTGCCACGGCAGCTGTGCGGCTGAGTGCATCAGCATTCAGATGCGTCTTTCCTGACTTGTGCTCAACTTCAAAGCAGTATTCCTGCAGGTGTAGATTCCATCTAGCGAGTCGCGAGCTAGGGTCCCTGACACTCATCACCCATTTCAGAGGATGGCAGTCTGTGACTAGCTTGAATTTGCGGCCGTAAAGGTAGCATCTGAAGTGCTTTACTGCCCAGACAACGGCGAGGCACTCCCTTTCCGTAGCTCCGTACTTTTGCTCTGTGGGGCTCAGCTGTCGGCTAGCAAAAGCAACGGGATGTTCTTTGCCCTCGATAACCTGAGATAGCACGGCACCCACTGCGAACTTTGACGCATCTGTGGCCATAATGAAGGGCAAATTAAAATCCGGGTGGCGCAACAGCGGTGCACTCATTAGCTTCCTTTTCAGGGCCCCAAAAGCATTCTCCGCGTTTTCGTCCCAGCGAAAGGCGACATTTTTGGCTGTTAAGGCGGTGAGCGGCTTAGCGAGCTTGGCGAACTCCTCTATGTGCCTTCGGTAGTAACCGATCAGGCCGAGAAACTGCCGGACCTGGCGGACGCTAGTCGGGGATGGAAAATCCGAGACACACCTTAGTTTCTCAGGGTCCGGTCGCACGCCGTCAGCTGAAACAACGTGCCCGAGGTATTTCACCTCGTTTTTGAGGAATTGGCACTGAGAGGGCTTCAGCTTGAGACCCGCTCCTCTTAGTCGCACCAAAACCTGCTCAATATCGCGCAAATGGTTCTCAAAACTGTCACTGTATATGATAATGTCATCCATATACACGAAGCACAGCCTCCCCAGAAGACCTGCCAGGATAACATCAGCGGTTCTCTGCCAGACAGCAGGGCTGTTGGCCAGACCCATCGGCATTCTTTTCCATTCATAGTGCCCTGAGGGCGTGTTGAATGCCGTTTTCTCGGCATCTGCCGGATCCATTGCTATCTGCCAGAATCCCGCCGCCATGTCCACTACCGTGAAGTACCTGGCAGAGCCCAGCTGAGAAAGCGTCTCCTGTATATTGGGGATGGGGTATGGATCGATGCGAGTTAAGGCATTTAGTTTGCGGTAGTCCACTACCAATCGATACGAGCCATCTGGCTTTTCCACCAATAGTGCTGGTGCTCCCCAGGGTGACTTTGAGTGTTCGACAATGCCGCGATCAATCAGGTCCTGCACCTGCCGCTCCATCTCCTCACGTTGGGAGTAAGGAATCCTGTACGCACGCTGGTAAACGGGCGATGAAGTGCCGGTTTCTATCCTGTGCTTTATAACGCCACAGTAGCCCAAATCCAGGTTGGACGCGGCGAATACCTCCGAGTAGTCGTTCAGCAAACCAGCCAGAGCCTCCCTCTCCCTGGATTTTACGTGAGAAAGATCGAACGACACCTTTGGAGCAGCCGAAGGACTAGCATGCTCTACAGTTGCGAGTACCGTATCGGTGGGCTCACGTTGCTCGATCGCAGAGGTGAAGAAAGCCAATGTTTTGTTCTTGGGAAGGCTCAGTGGCTGCTGGCTACAGTTAACCACCCGTAGGGGCACTCTGTGGGCGTCATTAACTGTCACGAGGCACGCGGCTGCCTTCAGGCCATTGCTGAGAGAGTCGACCGGCTCAAGCACTCCCACGGCGCCGCTCTCTACATCTGAAGGCACAAACGCGTACAAAATGTGCTCCGACCAAGGAAGGACGACCGCCTCCTCGACCAGCCGGACGGCAACCCGCGAATATACCTTCTCCAATGATCCCACTGTTTGACGGGTGTCAATATCGGTAATGCGAATCTCAGCCCCTCTCCTGTTCAAAAACGGAAATTTTGAGCCGCCCGCATTAACCTCTTCCTCAGAGAATGAGACTACTACCTTCCCTTTTCTCAAAAAATCCTGCCCTAATATACCTGACACTCCGTTTGGCAGAGACACCGTGTCCGGGCATACGTAGCAGGGGTGCTCCAATGCAATTCCGCCGAGAGAGAAGTGTAACCGGTAGAGTCCACTTATGCCAAGAGGATCCCCCGTTATGCCTACAAATTTGGTTGCCATACCACCAGACGCTTCCAACACCTCGCGGTCCCCCTTCCTTCGAAGCGTGTTAAAACTGCTCTCCTTAAGCAATGTCACCTTTGACCCCGTATCTATCAACAATTCCATACAACAACCATTTAACTTGCAACGCACAACAGGGCATGCCTCGTCGGCCACACAAACTACCACCACCTCATCATCTACTGCTCCCTCCCCACGCTCCTCAGGCTGGGGAGGACTAACTAGTTTTTTGACTCGGTATCTGGAGCCCCGCTGTAGGCTTGCTTAGGGCGTGTCTCGCCTGCTTCTCTTTGTGGCTCCCCACTGCGCACGTTTTGGCAGAACCTGGCGATGTGTCCGCGACCCTGGCAAGCGAAGCATACGATTTCTTCAAAATCTCGCATACCGCGCCTGTAGCTTTGTGGCGGTCTCCGGTTTCCAGCGAATGGGCGCTGTTGAGCGCGCGCTTCAACCTGGCGTTCTACCTGCTGAGATAGCAGCTGTTCTAAGCGATCTAACCGCTCTGTCAAGAGAGCAACCTCAGGGTTGAGCACCGCTCTCTCTATGACGCGTACTCTCGCTGCGGCTGTAGTTAACGCCTCATTTTGTTCCTCATCCAATGCGGCCTCCACGGCTTGGTCGAAATTGCTCGGCTTGCGCGAGAGCACGAACCGGCGCACGGGGTCTTGCAGACCAGCCACGAACAAAGCGGTCATTTCCTCTTTAAGTATATCTTCCGCGTATTTCTTCTTAAGCTGGTCTCCTTCCTCCTCCCTGCTTAACGTATCGTGCGCTAGGCGCTGAAGCCGCGACGCAAATGTTCGCACGTCCTCCCCTACCATCTGTCCGGCGTCACGGAACCTCTGAACCCGCACGTGACGTGGTTCAGTGTCGAAATGCTCAAACGCGAGCTTCTTAAATTCCGCAAATGATTTTGTGGATTTTACTTTTTCGTCTCGCCATGCAAAATCATGAGCAGCTCCTGCCATCTTACACCTCGCCATTCCCAGCATTTGAGCATCGGACCATCCCCCCATTTTCCCAATCTCTTCTAGCATGGAAAAGAAATCGCAGATTGGAACCCCTGTCTTATCTCCTGTAAACGTCGGAATGACGCTTCCTAATGCCAGCATGCTTGCTCCGAGCGACGGCTGTGGAGTGGGAGCTCCCTCAGATAAAGACATTTTTTTTCAAGCCCTCCGGTGCCTCAAGCCTCTCAAATGGGGGTAAAAAGTCCCACAATCAGTCCCGTGATTCCCTTTTGATTACAATTTTGAAGTCTTGAATGTCGCAGCATTCAGAGGACATTTGCTTTTGAGACCCCTCTTCTGACACCAGTGTGATGACCCCCATAATGCGCAGGTCCACACGGGACGGAGAGGCAAAGAGACACCGTATGGCTCAGTTTAAACAAACAGGTATATTCAATAATTACACATGATTAAGGTTATACATCAGAGGCTGGGGCGTCCGAGCTTACGTGCCGACGACTTCATGGGGGCGATGGAGTGGCTCCGGAGTTGGGCTCGAGCGGTTGCTGGCAGAAGCTGCACGCCGTCGGGCTTCGGCGCTGAAGGCCCTCTTGGCGAACGATGTCGTCCTCAGCTCAGACTCGACTGCATCCGTTTACATGTGCTTTTAAGCACTTGATTAACAAAGGACTAAGGGCGGTCATTTCCAGTGGCCCGCCCAAAGCATCAATTCTCCAACCCAAAATAACATGCGAGATGGGGACCACCCCTTGGGTTGGGCTTAGCCTCGAACCCAGAGTCTGTTAACAATACAAACTAAATAAACAACAAAAACGCCACCACTCTCTCTCAAGTGAGAGTATACACAGGCTCTCCCTTCGGAGCTTATTCACTAGCGCCTGTCTTTCCACATTCTTGGCGAGTACTGCCTGTCCGCCATGACAGGTGTCCGTCACGGCCCTTCTGGGAATGCGCTTTTGTTCACGAGGCACGGCGGGAAGCTGTGGGTGCCTTCCCGGCGATAGCCCACGTCGAAAGGGGACGGAGGGAAAGAATGTTGTCTTCGCGGTAGCGCATAGCGTCGGCTGTGGTACGGCGCGCTCTGGCCCGCTGACAGCTCCCTTGTCCTGGAATGTGCCCGGAAATTGGGGAGGATAAAGCCTGTTTCCCCGCGGCGGCGGCGGCGGGTCCGGTTGTTCTGGTCGTCACTCAAAGAGCATGGCTGGGTAATTGATGATGCCGCTGTCACGGCGGCGGGTCCCTTCGTTCTGGTCGTCACTCAAAGTGCATGGCTGGGTAATTGATGATGCCGCTGTCATCTGGGTCTCCGTCTACGCCGCGCCGTGAAACGCGGAACCTCGCAGCACACAAGGAATGTAACAGAGCTTTAAAGTTGTCTTCGGATATCAAGAATAACAACTTGCACTGCACAGGCAATAAAAGCTACGGCAGACGGCATTAGCATACTGTGTATATTTAAAACGCCAACAAAGGAGTAAGCCGGGCTAGTTGGTACATTCTTGTCATGGAAACAGTGCAGCAGACGGGACCAAGAAAGGATGACACACACGCCAATCCTTCAGATCAGGAAAGTGAGAAAAAAATGATTAGTCGTTGTAAATGTGTCTACATTTCTTTCAAAGGTAATTTTGGGAAGCGAATGTGAATTACCAGTAGGATATTTAACTTAGAAAGACTTGGTTGTAGGCCGGTTGGTAGGACATCGTGAGGAGCAAGACCGCTCCGTCCCATCTTGTTTTGCGGTTTTGCTCCTCACGATGTCAGTAGGAGTTTTCGTATTTAAAACACTGCGTGACAGTGCAGCATTGAAAAGGTTAAACGCCACCCCACGCCCGGCGTTTGCAATATTGCTTCACCAAGGTGACAGGAGGGGGCGCCACATCGCCGAGGAACTTTGCCCAGCGATAACGGGGCTGTCGGCAGAACTGCTCCCGTCGCGCAGAAGGCGACTTACACAAGCCTAGCTGATAGCGACAGCAGCAGTCCGGCTGGAATCAACAGGCGACACAAGACGAGCGGAACGACTGAGCGAGCTTGCCACAATCAGTCATCTTGGTGGCTGGAAGCATTCTCGCTCAGAATGTCCTGGTCACTCGAGGGGTAAGCGCTTTATGTCCACTACGCCGGTGGCATTGTATTCTTTCGAATAGTCAGTGAGTTAATTATGTTCGAGATTCGCAGCTAAGAGTTCATAAGTGGTGCGACATTTTGGCGGAATGCACCGTGATGGCTTGGTTAATGTTTTGGACTGCTAGAAGCGGAAGCTGCTAGAGTCTTGGCCTGTCCCAAAGGCATCTTGAAATGTAAGAGATCTCGAGGCCCCTCACCCTGCACCCAAGTATTGTTTTTGCGCGAAGTAACTAAGGTTCCGCGGCAGAGCCCAAACCGAGCCAGCCTTATGCGAAGGAATGCGCTAAAACCGGCACAAGAAGACAACACACACACACACACGACACAAGCGCTTGTGTCGTGTGTGTGTGTGTTGTCTTCTTGTGCCGCTTTTAGCATATTCCTTCGCATAATGATCAACCAACTGGCCCCGGTAATAGCTTAGCGATCGAGCCCTCATAGGCGGCGGTAGAAGCGCCTTTCGATAGGAGTTCGCCACACACGTAAATGAATACTGCTTTTTGCCTGACCCCACTACTTCTCTCTCTGCACGTGCCATGAGACCCATGTATTTGCTTACTGATTCTGATAGGCGGTCAATCGAGACATGGCAGCCCTGTTGTGAAGACGAAGAGGAAAGCCTCCCCTCCCAAGAGCGGGCTACTTCGCAAGAAATGTGAGCGCTACATGTCGCAGCAACGCTTACATTTGGCTAGCTACCATTCGCCGCAGTCGCATTTGGAATTAGTAAGTAAATGAATACGTACGATGCTTCGGAAAAAATTTTGCAGGTAACGAGAATACGAAGGCAACTAAACAGTCTCTTATGTAATGTTTCGTTGTTAGTGACACCAGGGGGTCGAGATTGATCCGGAGCACTCCATACGCATGCTGCCGCGGTGGCTCGGTGGTTATGGCGACCGGCTGCTGATTCGAAAGAAGCGGGTTCGATCCCGGCCGCGGCGGTGGAATTTCAATGGAGGCGAAATTCTAGAGGCCCATGTAGTGTGCGATGTCAGTGCAGGTTAAAGAACCCCAGGTGGTTGAAATTATCAGGGATGCTTCCACTACGGCGTCCCTCATAGCCTGAGTCGCTTTGGGGCGTTAAACCCCTATAAACCAAACTAAACCACTCCATACGCCTACTCATTTTTAATGCAAAAGCAGACCCAGTGCCGCAATGCAAAAGAGCCGGCCTCTGTTTGTAACCTCGGGGAGGGAATCCTTCACCATCCTGAAGCACCACCCATCTCCGCGATTCGCCGCACACCCATACTCATTCCACCCCTCAACTCAACCCCTACTCACTTTTGACCTCCATAAACGCCATCCACCATACACTAACTAAACTCTACCCTACAGAAGCTCCACCGGTTGTCAAACCACCTGCCTCCACCCTTCACAAATCCTCCAATGAATAGAAACCCACGCAGAAGTGTAACGAAAAAGTGACGGTGTAATCTAATTTAAAGACGCAGTGCAAAAGCCAGCTGCTCTGAAGAGGCACCATACACAAGCTATCTTCCCAACCCCTAAATAGGGGAGCTTCCCACCAGACCGCCGCCTTCCAAGACACCTCTATAATCCATTTCAACCCTCCTGAAGCACCACCCACCCAACCATGTCTGCCCACCTGCACCCTCCTGAAAAACGTTTCGCGTGTTGGTTACTTCGGCTTTGAGTAAAAGTATTCAAGAAAATTCAATTGCTTTAGCACAATTGTCACATCAGATATCAGATCGTCTAGTAAACTTTGTTTTCTTGTTAATATTGTCAGTGTTATTATCATTTATTCTCAATATGGATGTCTTTTATTATATTGTCGCTCGTCGTCTATGCTTGATAGCCTGCAATCACTCGTGCTAGAGGTACTCAGTGTGGCTTCGCACGCCTCATAGCCTGTGAATGGCATTAAGCCAGGAAAGGAGAGTAGCAGGTTGTTGTGAGATGTTGCTGGGGCTAGCCTTGCGATTATTCTGCCAGCCATTGCTCCATCGTAGCGATACTTGGACATTATTTAGGTGCGAGAGTCTGTGGCAGGCACCTGTGATCTAGCAGAACTTTGCCGCCACGTACACAAACACCCAAAATAGTCACCAACTGCTGCTGTCACCTTTCGTAGTCCACATAAGTGTCATGAAGGAGTTTTAGAAGGTGGGAAGTGCATCTTACAAGCGACCGCTTTCAACGCGGGTAAGCAGTGTCTGAGTGAACCGTGTGGAAAGGACAGGTCTCTGCACCTGCACGCCTGTCGACAGCAAACACAAATAAAATGAGAGTGCTAGTGGTTCTCACTTGTTCGCGGAAGTTTTACAGATTCCCTTGTTTGACTTCTGCGGGTAAACGATGTAAAATCTTACAACAGAATCACCCTCTGCCGACCTCTGTGAGGGTGTTATTACTGCGATGCGGGTGCGAAAGGCCCGTCTTAGGACGGCATAGATATTATTGAAAAAAAAACATTCACCAGCGGTTCCTTTAAAATGAATGATTTGAGAGATAAGAATAAGGTAAGATAAGAGATGAGGATTTCTTTTGTCATGAGCTATGCTACATGGACATCGCCTTAAATATTGTGGAATTAAAAAGGTACAGACACAAAATTTCGTACCCAAACAAAACATATGATTTGTTCAATTGGAGGCAAGGATGTGCCTCCTAGCTGGTTTTAGTCGCAGGCATTTAGTGGAACAGAATTTAACATCTTTTTGAATGTTGTGTGAAGAGCCGTTCGGCATATCCATCCGCATCGAGTGACGTCAAGGTGCAATTGCTTTAATTATTGTGGCATCACCGCATCCAGTGGTTGTTCACAAGAAAAACCAGCGCTTGCCGGCGACAAGACGTCACCAGGAAAGTGGTAGTCTGGTTTGGTAGGTCGACCATGTCGTCAAGGTGCACTTCAGCGGTGGCGCCGACCGATACCGAAACTAAAGGTGCAGAATCGTTTGTAAATAGTTATTAACGCTGCGAACGAATCATTAGGCCCGCAGACGCTCTTTGCAGGCAAAAAAAAACGGACAACCAAGAACTTTGCGCCTGTACCAATTAAATTTGCAAACCAGGGTGGCGCCACCACCACGCTAATGCAAAGGTCACGATATTAAAATACACCAACCCAGTTACAAGAGAGAATTATATGAAGCACAATGGTAGTACATATGAAAGATTTTGGGAAGATTAACTTCACTGGTGACTGGCGACTTTACTTTTGTGTGCCCAGAGAACTGAAAGAAGATATAAAAGAGGCCCTGAAAGCGAATGGCATCTACAGCAACGACAAGCTGTACGACACGATGGCAGTGCTCGAAATTCTGGGCGTGAAAGCAGCGCAGCACTTCGAACTTCTTGAGACTGAGGACCTTGTCTCAAGGGGAATGCCGCCTGAGACAGCAGACACTTTATTGAAGGAATTCGGTAGGTGAAGCAAGAGAGCCTTTCTCATGGAATGCTCCTACAAAGAAATGCTACAGGAAGCGTGAAATTCGATAGCACTGTTGCATGATGAGAAAAATGTGCTCCATAGGTGGTGCATAATTGGTAGCTTGTTGATGATGATGAGTTTGTAGCATGTAAGTGCAGTTGTGTACCTTAGACCGAGGAGAATAGTCGACTCATGCTCGTGCTTATCCCCGCAAACAAAAGCACGAGGATCACAGTATAAGTGAGAAAGCTTCTTTTCAAAGCCTTCTTCCTGCGTAAACTAGAATATATGTGTCTTAATTCCGAACGTGTCAAGTACTCATGCCCCACAAATGTGAAGCACTAAGAAACCAGGAGCCCTGTTGGAAAATCTCAAGGGAGGCAAAAACTTGGACACTAGCAAAATTAAACTGGAGTATTTTTAAACCAGGAACTAACAAAACACAAGTGGTACGAATCGAAGGTGCATGCCTGCCCGGATTTCGAGCAGTGGGCAATCGCATTATGACGGTCTACACGGCAACGGGCAGTTAAGCATGCTGTTCTTGCGAAGATTTTTTGCGAAATCGGCGGCAGCTTAGGCGGTCAACAGAGCTAGCCTGAGCAATACTGAACGACAAAGACGTGCTCAGTGGACGATTTATCTAAGGTATATTGTAATAACCGCTGCCTGTACAGAACGATGGCGTTGCATGTATTACTCAGCTCTTTTTTCCCCGAGATCCGGCTGAACGACTTCGTCTACTTTTGCTGTATACGAAGACGCGCTGGGGTCCCACGAAAATTATTGAGGCAGACAGAAATACAGGAGCACATAACCTTTTAGAGAGCAGCTCTTAAGCGCACATTCCTGCGTTGAGCAGCATGCCTCGGTCTTGGCGTAACCGACGACGGAGGGCAGTAGAGGAGGAAAGAGGGTGATAGTGAATAGAATGCAAGGAGGAAAGCGTGAAAGAAGGAAGCAGCGACAGCGCATGCGTCAGGGTGAAGAGTAGAGACGGGTAGCGCGCTCCATCGCCCGCTCGCCAACGATGTCTCCAATAAAAGTATGCATTGCTCCCCAGAGATGGCTCCACAGTAGCGCTTTCTGTAAACGCGCAGGTCATTCACCCGAGGCGAGCCTGACTTGCGGTGGAACGCTGTACGCTCTGCCCAAGTCTAAACCCACAGCCATCTCAGTTGGAAAAAGTGTGTTCTATATACTGTCGCTTACGGATCGAGTACCGCCGGAGTTGCGCTCAGAGATCACATCACCGAGGAGCCTAATCATCGGCTAACTGTTTCGTCACTACATTTCCTCGAAATTGTAGCCGCGATATTCTCCTCGACATTAATGCGGTCTGTCTCTTGGATAAACAGCATAAATGCTTTCCTCGCGCGCACAGATGAGGCAGGTCTTCACCAATTAAGGTTAAAGAGCGTTGTTGAGATTAAGCAACAAATCAACTTGGCATGAGAGTAGTCTTGGCGTCTTCCATAATGATGAAAATAGTTCTGACGTACTAATACGTCCTGAAGGTCATCATGTAGAGTGCCACCTGTGTACATATGTGTACTCGGCTATCTCATTCTGAACAAGCAATACATTTTTGTTGCAGACATTGATACATATGCGTTGCAGGCAAGCGCTGTCACGCCTATCAACGGCTGCAGCATACAAAAAATTTAGATGATTACTTGCACATTATACTGCGAACGCTAAGGAATGACACGTATCTGTGCGAGGCGCATGGGCTACTAGTTAGCATCCTTTAACATGATAGCGATGCTCCGTGTGGTGTCCATAGCCATTCTTCTTGGTGCTTGCCCGAATTTCTGGCACGCATGGACGACTGAACTGAAGCAGTTTTTTGCTGCGAGAAAAAGTATTGCGCAATGGCGATTTTTGAGAGGGAGGCGATAGCTATTTTCTACAGCCAGAGTTGCATATATTAAGGTACTCTTTGTGCAACCCTTGTGTACAGCGCTCGGGCGGTGCACTCCCCTGAAAACAAATCCAGATCTTGTCGCAGCCTCTAGGGTCCAAAAACAACACTTGCGCGGAAGTCGAGCCATATAGACCCGGAAACAAAGCAGACACGACCTCTTTGCCCAGAATTCGGAGGCTGCTCTTTAATTTCGGTTTCTGTTACCAGGTACGTACTGCTGGAGCGCTCCACACAAGGGTGACGCGGACTGTACATCAGGGCCCTATGGGCGCGAAGCTTCAGGCCAGTGGTCCGTGGAGCACAGATGTATGACGTCACCTTCACGAGCAACAGTTGCGAAGCGTGCACGGCAGTGGGTATGACGTCACATTACGCAGGATTGGAGGCGCAACAGGTGGTATCTGGCGCGAGGGCTCTACAGCTACCACCTAAGACTTCTGCAGAGCTCTCGGCCGCTAGTGAGGGTACGCTTGCCGTGAAGTGCCTGAAAGTGATAAAAGATGGAGCTTGTGCTCGAAAAAATGCGTAACAGTGAGGAAATCGCAAACGTCAGCAGGAGTAGGCAGAAGCCGCAGCAGCTGCCGCCAGTGAGCCAACCTCTTCAAAACAACGCTGTGCCAGTCGGGGCACAGCGACGAACGGGATGATAGAGGCATTTCTTTCGGCTCCTATAGCTAAACTCATGAAAATCTACTGTAGCTGAATCATAAGCAACAGCTCTTGTTGCAATTAACGATAAGCTAAAAGAGAGCTTAGCTCAGCTATCGTTTCTTTCGATACGAAAGCGGTACTTCACGATCTCGAAGTAGCTCACCGGTTTGTGTGATGCTTAGCCTTGCTGGCGACCCTGGCAAACCGAGAAATAAATAAATAAATGAATAAATAATGCAGCGACTGGGATTTTAACCCGCGGAGCAGCGAACAGATCAGTTTTGCTGGCCACTGATCCAGAGCAGTATAGCGGTCGTCACAGCCGATATCGCCTCCTGTTGAACTTCAACACTCTCACACGCTGTGCATTGCACATTGTCTTCTTCATCAAGTACTACTACTGTCAAACTAATATTCGCGCTTTGAGCTACGCGGAGGTAGTGACAGAGAGATGTGCGCTGCATGTGTTGGCGTGGTCAACGTTGTGGCAGGAACACGGCACTGGAGCAATACGCGTTGGCGTTGCCAACACTGCTGCAGAAACGCGGCACTGGTGGATAGGCCGCCGGCATACATTGGGTGAATTTAGTATTGACGATGATACTGTGCTGTCGCACAGTATTTCGTCGTCAGCAATGCTAAATAACCAGCCAATTTTTCCGACACCACCCTGGCGTCGCTTCGATTCTGTGGCTGTTTTTTAAAAATAAAAGAAAGTACACTGGTGATTTAAGATCATTTTGCGCATAAAACTCGTAAATGTAGGTTTCATATCCTGTCATGTCTTCTCTGTGCTCAGCCGAATTCGAGCAGTATTTTCACTGATCCTAAACAAGTATGAGTTCTTGCGCAATTGTCAAACCTTGCGGCATCTATCGTGATTAAAGTTCTTAGGAGCGAAGATGGTCGCTTCATTTGTAAACGCTCAGGACGGTTTCCACATAGGCGAGGTGAAATACTATTGAATGTTCTTGTGTGCAAGTTTTTTCTCATTACCAATGCTTTTTCTTGTCAGTGCAGCGCTCAGTACTCCCTTCGTCCAACAACAAACTGTGGCCGGTTCTTAATTTTGAAACATCTAAAAGGCGCCGTGGAGAAAAGACTCAGGTTCCCGAAAGATAGTTGTAACTGGTGAATGCATTCAGACATTTAAACCACAACAAACCAGGTGTAAACCACATCAGTTTTTCATATCGTAAGCAAGCCGCACATGTGCATGTACTTACAGGGCTTTCATCAAGAGCATATTTCTGCGCTCTGTTTATGATCCCTCCTCCTATCGAAGTTACAAATGGCCTCATAGTGGGCTTCTTGTGCATAGGAGTTTATTGCAAGTGGTAGCAATGGTTGCGATGACTACCTCTAGTTAATTGGTCGACAGGTAAAAGTAAACGTGGACACGCCACGATGGGTCAGTGGTTTGCTGAGCCCATGTTTGGGGGATCGAACTCCGACCGCAATGTTTCGCCGTAGTTGAGAACCTGAATGCAAATCAGTCATTGAAGACCAAATAACTCCTGCAGGAGGTCGACATCATTCCTGATAGCACCACTACATAGTATTTTATAGCTCAGCTTAGGTTCATTAGCTTGCATTGATTTTCCCGTCCAATAATCCTGCACAGGCGAAATAGACCAGCGGTAGATATTTGTGTTTCTTCAAGTGAGGTTATCTTTTAACAAAGAAAGCGTTTTCAAAAACGGCTTGTACTCGGCAGAGTACAAAGTCTGTACTAAGAATAGAGAGAGAGGAAAGTGATTGGCCAGAAGGTTATTCTGATACGTGCTCCCATTGGCTTCCTTGAACTGGGCGAAAAGGTTGAGGTCATGCAAAAGGGACAGAGAGGGAGGCCCCGCCGCGGTGGCTCAGTGGTTAGGGCGCTCGACTACTGATCCGGAGTTCCCGGGTTCGAACCCGACCGCGGCGGCTGCGCTTTCATGGAGGAAAAACGCTAAGGCGCCCGTGTGCTGTGCGATGTCAGTGCACGTTAAAGATCCCCAGGTGGTCGAAATTATTCCGGAGCCCTCCACTACGGCACCTCTCTCTTCCTTTCTTTCACTCCCTCCCTTACCCTTCCATTACGGCGCGGTTCAGGTGTCCAACGATATATGAGACAGATACTGCGCCATTTCCTTTCCACCAAAAACCAATTATTATTATTATTATTATGGAGAAAAAACAAGGACGTCGCTAAGGATGTCCGCGCTTCGTACATGTGAATAGCCACCTCTGCCTCCCGATTCTTGTCCGATTCCCCAGTGTGGATATGTGCCATCTTTAGAAAGGCTAATAATAATAATAATAATAATAATAATAATAATAATAATAATAATAATAATAATAATAATAATAATAATAATAATAATAATAATAATGAAAATGACAATCAGTTGCACACGCACGACGCCGTCAGGAATCGAACCTCCAATTTCGAAGTTTACACATGAGCCTTCTCATCAACGGCATATTGCGAAGTTAAAATATTATTACACATAAGTGTCTTTTTAATAGTTGTAAGCACTTTGAGTTGACGAACATTTGCTTTTTTGATACGCCTTCTTTCTTACAGGGCCAGCTTGTGGGGAGGCTGGGACAGAACCTGAAAATGAAGTGTAAGCTTTTTCAGATTTTTTGTGGGTACCCATATTTCTAAAATTTTGGTCGACACTTGTATAAGTTGAAAGAGCCGCATCTCCGCTCCGTAAGCCTCGCTTGTGGCTTAGTCAACGGCAAAGTCCAGAAATGGCGACGGATCGCACTGCCTGCTTTTACTCCATAGTCACTCGACAAAGTTGTAAAAGCCTAGTACTGTGGAGGCCGTTTTGTTCAGTGGTCATTTGCCGTGACATATAACTCAACTGGCTCACATTGTGAAGCCGATTCAGTGACTGTTGTAACACGAAGAATTTTCAAGGCGAACTGATTCCTGAGGCACTTGAAGACCACACTTTCATAGAACAAGCTTCAGGTGAGACTGGCAACCGCACAGCGTTGTAAGAAACTGGTGTGTGAAGATGAAGACGGGCATTATCCTAGGCGCCCTGCCATCGCTCCGAGCGAGAGCCTGCCGACCCTGACGGACTACAGACTGTTTCGCCACCGCCTAAGCGCTGATCTTAGCTGCCGTTACAGTTGTAACGATAAGAAAGAGGAAAAAAAGCAGGATTTAGATAAAAAAAGGGTTTGCAAAGCCTAGCTAAAGCAACTACTGTACGATTAGAATCACTAATTGGATAATAAGAAAACGGAAGCGTAGCAGCGAATAGCAGATAATGAGGATTAATCAAAAGGCAGCGAACTTTGCAGGACAGGATAAGATGGAAACGATAAAGAGAAAAATCAAGACCGTTCTACTGCCCCTAATGGAATACTAATAATGAGTTTAATGGCCGCACTCAATATAATGGTGACCTCTTGTTTCGTTACAGGTTCCAGGAAAAGGGCATGGAGATTCCTAACTGGTCGTGTGGTGTAGGGTTGCAAAACGTAGGCCTGAGCGTTGCCGGAGTTTGGTTGGCGTGCGAAATTTTTAAGAGTCTATTATTGTTGCTCTAAAATATCTGCATGCGGAGGTGCACGCACCCGTCCCAGCCAATGGTGCGAGCAGTCGGGAGCATGACGCTGTTGGAGGCACATTAACGCACTCACCCTTTTGCTCACTGAGTTCCATATAATTGGCCATGCTCAATAAAGACGTTTCTCTACTGTTCTCGTGCTGCGTCCACGCTTCACATCGGCATGTCCAGCCATGGTGCAGTGGTAGGGTACAGATAGATAAAGAGGAGGAGCGAAAGGCAGGGATGTTAACCAGAAAGTGGTTCCGGTTGGCTACCCTGCACTGGGGAAGAGGGATTAGGTGACTAAAAGGAGGAAGAGAGAAGGGAAAAAAGGCATAACACACACACGCACAACGCTGTCACAATTTGTCACTCAATCCAGTCGCTTTCAAGTAGGCAAAGAGTGCCTTGTATGCCTTGAGGGCAGTCGACTGCTGTGGCCACGGACCGAGGATCTTTTGCTCTGTTAATGGGCGAGGATCGAGGCGGTCCACGGACACAATTTCTTTTCTCATTATAGGGTACGGGTGAAAGTTGTTAACCTCTTCATTGTTGGAAAATTACAGGTAGGAACACTTTTGGATAAATTATCTACAAATAAATGGTGCAGTGCGAGGAGCGCATGGAGGAATATGCCAACTCAGTTCAAGACGATTTTCGCTGGAACTGCAGATATCTGTTTTTAAATATTTTTCAACGTGGCCCGCCAACTGTCATTCCTGCCTCCATCTGGAGACTCAGCGGCCGTCCCTTGATGCCACGTTTCGACGCAGCATCCAGGAGCAGGTCGCCGACGTTTTGACCTCCAGCTCTCGGCTTCCACCTGTCACGCTGATACACCTAAGTCTCGCACCCATCCGTCGCGCCGCTGGCACCGCCTCGCCACGCCGTCATGAACCCCTGGCGCACCCAGGACAACCACCTCATTTGTTATGCCTGTGGCTTGCTGGGCCACATCACCCGGACTTGTCGCAAACAAGCGCTGAGTTTCCGGGACAGGGCACGCCCTTTACGCTACGACCACGCGCCTCATTCTCTAGCCATTTCATCCGGCCCTTCTGCGAAGTCCTTCTATCTAGACTGTTCCTCCTGGTCTTCACTTCAGTCGCCTCATCTCCGTCGCGAATCTTTCTTTCATGCATCACCGCGCACTCATTCTCGCCCGGAGGAAGCTGCAGTTCCGGTGGCAAGAACTGCGCTGCTATCGAACAGCCGCAGTGCTCCCTCTTCCGCCGCCAATGTTGTCGGAAGTGTTTGTCGATGGCGTCGCCTTCGAGGACCCGGGGGCTGCTGTACCTGCTATTAGAAGAAGCACTCTACTCGGCTTGAATTAAGATTGTAAATTAGTCTTTGAAACTAATTGAAACGTCATTCGAGCCTAATTAATAATTTTACTTACGTTAAATAGCTGGTTATTGGCATTGCAAAATAACTGCCTTTGTTGCGGATTCCGTCTAATATTAAACGCGCCTTCCTCAGCCGAATCCGATCAGGCTCAATTCGAAGCGGACCGTAAACTCCGAAATAAAGTGCTTAAAGGGAAGCTGAAGCACTTTTCGAGAAAATTGAGTTGCATGCGGCATTTTATAGTTTTAGTCCGCTGAAAAAGAATATCGCATTCTATAAAGGGCGGAAATGAACGCACAAAGCTGTTTTTTGAAAGAAAACGGGCACCAGCGTCTCAGGGCGCAGAGCGAACGCCGCGAACGCCCGGGATTGTCGTGACGTCATCTACTGGGATCTCCGGCCAGCACCGACTGTGTTGCTGCGTAGCGCGTTGCTTCAGCTGGCTTGAGAACTTCGTTTTGCAAATTATGGATCCGTCGTTCACCAAAGCGCAGGCCGAAAAGCAGCAAGCAAAGCAGGACGGCCGGCGGACTATCCGTGAATGGCGTCACTTCCGCCAGTTCCGTCCCCCCATTCGGCGCTTCCGGAAGCGAAGAGGGCGTGTCGGTGGCGGGTTTTTAACAAGGGATTGCGGCTCATTTTGCGAACAGAATCGAGAAAAAATTGACACACATGGTTTTCAAAGCCCCTTCTTCCCAACCACAGCGTTTCATGCAATTTGAAAACCGTTTCAGCTTCCCTTTAAGAAAATGACGAAAGAATACCGGTTTAAACATGGAATAAGAGCGGATGACGATATGCATATGCTAACTCTATTTTCGATGCGTATAGAATCAGTATAGATGAGCCGATTCTATTAATCACAATAAAATAAATACCTAGAGGGTAGGAATATAAAGGGTATTTCTTTATTTGGATTAAGCATTGCGATTTACTCGTGTGTAGTGTCCATGATCACCCCTGTCTGTCATCGCGCGGTCGAAAAATACGACGACATGGCCGGTCCCAAAATACAACAAACTTTTATCGTCCCATCGTTACGACAAATTTTTCTGTAGTATTGCGAAGTTTTCTGTTGCTGTGACAGAGTTGGCCCTGTTGTTACGACAGGAGACTGGTCAAGACTACACAAAATCTTGTTACTGCAGAAATTTTTGTTGTCAGGTCACAAAATGCTACAGGAAAATGTCTTGTGAAAAAAACTTTTTCGTGGTGTTTATCAGTAGGAGCTACAGAGAAAATTTAAAGTCCAGTTACTGCATTGACTGGCGGATCTCAGCGCAAGTGATGAGGTGAAAGCAGCGGTGTACAGGTGGCTGCGAGAGCCAATCGGAGGAACTTGTTTCTCGCGTTATCTCAGCTTTGGGGATAGTGGTAAAGCAAATGCGTTGAACATCTTGTGGACTACATTGCCGGCAGAATAATCAAGGCTAATCCCACCTGTAGCATACTATAACTCAACTCAACTACAGTCTCAAACGGTAACTTCCTTTTTCCGTCATGATTAAATTTCTTAGATATATAAAACTAATTATGCGTATCCTTCAATACGCATATGCGAACGGTAGTGCGACCAGTTCGTATGAGTTTCACTCTCCTTGTGATCTGTATTTCCCGTAAGTTAGAGACGGCAAGAAAAAGAAAGAAAAATAAAGGTGCCTTTCCCGCACCACGAATTCACACAGCAGGTTTAACCAATTGAAAATAAAAGATTATGGGCCGAAGCCTATAACACTTTTTAAAATAAAGAGGGAGAAAGTATGTATTTACCATGAGTGATTGCACAGCCATGAGCGGGCATGGATGAATGGAAGTTTGTCTCAAAACAGCTGCGTGGATTTATGACGTTGATTTACCCCGGGCGATTGATTTCTTGCAAACGAAAAGAGGAAAGATAAGTTATAGAATGCTTAAGAAATTGCAGTAGTTCCCAAAAAATTTCGGCATTTAATTATTTAATAGAAATTAAGTTAGGCAGTTCTCCTGACAAAATAGTTGTGGTAGGTCTGCTATTTGGAGTCCAGGGTCCCAGGGTCCATAGAAACCTCTTCGCTGGAACTAACGGGGTTACATGTTTGTTGCCAGAAAAACAATTCACTAAAATTCACGTCGAGGATTACATTCAATCCTTTACGCCAATACTTTGTTGCTTTAAAGTTTCAGATAATCTATCCGAAGAATGAAAAATTGTTCACATAATATGGGGCTTGAAGTGGAGATCTAGGAAGCAAAAATTTCCTTCACATCCATTGCTCTGCAGAACTAGAGGTGCTGTGAATAAATTTCAAGATTTTTGGGTTAGCTTGTAAGAGTAAAGATTCCTTATGTGTCTGTATTGTATCTAAATACTGGAGTGGCTCTGAATGAATTCTATCTCGATTATTCTTCTGTATTTTCCTCTTTTGCGCTAATAATGCATTCAATCTGCATCCTAAACGTATTTTTTCTGAACGTGTTCAGAAGAAGCATATTATTTCTTTCTAAATACCCACTGGAAAAGTAAGTAGAGCAGTTTTTAACGCCTCACCAAATGGACCTTGATAGCAGTGGCAATTCCAAGACAAAACGGACAAAGCTTTTGAACATTGGGAACGTGTTATAAAGAATATGTGTCGTGAAAAATATCAGAAAAATGATTGTATAATAAAAGAAGTGTGGTAGAGAAAGAACTGATTTTGTGTTATATTGAGCATTGCTTTCAGCATTACGCTATTTCTAATGAAATCTCTACAAGTGTAGCTGCTGAAACGTATGGTTAATAACCGAAAAATAGGAGAGTGACAAAGGAGATTGAGGTTACTCAAGTGAGAATGATGAAAAGAGAAGGCATGATTTAAGTCTGGTCTGAGTCAGTAATTATAACTTCCCTAACACGAAAAATGCCATCTTGAGAGGTGCTACGTGGTGTCAGGAATTGAAAAATTAAAGACAGATCAGCTTACTGTCCGTTGCCTAGAAGGTATTTACTAAGGTAATCGCTAATAGAGTCAGGGCAACCTTAGACTTTAATCAACCAAATGATCAGGCAGTCTTTTGTAAAGAATATTCCGCATTTGACCACATTCACACTATTAATCAGGTGATAGAGAAATGCGCACTATATAACTAACCCCTATATACAGCCTTTATGGATTACGAGAAAGCATTCGACTCAGCGGAAACCTCAGCAGTCATGCAGGCATTTCGGAATCAGGGTACAGAAGAGCCTTATGTAAAAATACTAGAAGGTATCTATAGCGGCTGGACTGCGATCATAGTCCTCCATAAAGCTAGATATAAAATTCAGGCAAGGGAGGTCAACAGATATCGCGCTTAATAAACAAATTGAGGTGATCATAGATTGCTTTGAGGACTGAAAAATTGTTCTCGGAATTAATATTGATTTTACAAAGACATTTGACTTAATCGATCATCGTATGCTGCTACTTATGCCACACTATTATAGAATCAGAGGAATAGGATTATCGTTAATTGAATCCTACCTAAAAAACCACATGCAAATGTTTGTCATTGAGCGCACATCGTCAACATTAAAACCTATTTTTTTCTGGAGTCCCACAGAGTAGCATTTTAGGCCCCTTAAAATCAATAATATATTAATGATATATTTTACATGCCTTTAACTGTGACTTTAATAGCTTACGTCGACGATCTCACAGTGCTTTTGCCGGGTGATAATGAAAGAGATCTATTGTATGTAAAACAATTTTTAGAATATTTGCGAGAGTGGTCGGGAAAGAATTGTTTAAGAGTGAATGCTAGGAAAATAATGGAATTTTTTTCCGTCTAAAGAACAAGCCCATCTCAATGAATTTTGATCTCATGCTGGGTAACACTAGAATTGCAGTTGTAGACACCATAAAATGCCTCGGTGTGGTGTTCACGGAAACCCTAAGTTGGGACGAACATATAAACACTATCTACATGAAAATGAACCCAGTCAGTGGTGTCGACATAGGCACACACTTCTAACAAAGATAAATATTATTATCTCTAATGCACACTTACTTCCTATTATTACCTACTGCGTAATCACCACAACCAAAAATAACAAATTAAATATACTAGTACCACAAAAACGTGCTGTCGCATTGATTGCAAATCTACCATGGCATTCCCATGCGATTCTTTAAGTAATATGGTATTTTGTATCTTGTTATATTGCACCCGTTTAAATTATTACGTGCATAAGAATTCAGTTAAAAGAAATAATCAACTGTTGCTTGCAGCCTTTAATCTACATTATTACACACCAGTGTACAATACACGGTGTCTTTTACCCTGGCTTCTATCCTTTTGCCGTACCTCATATCGTAAACTGTCCTTATCCTATAACTTTGGAAATTACCTTAACAATATCGGCAGCAAATAATATATGTATACAAGACATCTCAAAGAATCAGTTATCTGTCATGTGAATTGTCGAGACTATTGTGGCATCACTTTTAATAGGTTTGGTGTATTGTGATGCATGTTGTTCGTATCACTAATGTGCATTTCTTTTGTTGTGTACGCGAACAGGGTTATACTTTTCTTGTCCTTTTTCTTTCTTTGTTTTGATGAGGATATTAAGCTTACCTTAAGCCTGATGTTCGCGAAATACACTGCTGTCGGTGTATTCTTGGGGCATCGGGTGCTACTTCCAGCTGCATTACGCAGCTTTTTCCCCAGTGTCCCCTTTTACCACTGTAATGTGTGTGCAGAAATAAACTTCTAATTTCAATTCCAATAAGAAAGGCTATCGGGCAGGGAGACACGATCTCGACAATGCTTTCACCGCCTGTTTGCAGGAGGTGTTCTAAGGCCTGAATTGGGAACAGAGGGGGATAAAAAGTTTATGAAGGATATCTTAGTAATCTGCTATTCGCTCATGACATTGCCTTGCTAAGTCACACAGGACATTAACTGCAAAGCATGATCAATGAGCGCTATCGGCAGAACGGAGAGGTAAGTCCAAAAATTCGTATGCAGAAAGCCAAACAGTCTGAAAATCAACAGTCTGAGAAGGGAACAGCAGTTTACAATTGGCAGCGAGGGGCTGAAAGTGGTAAGGGAATACGTCTACTTCGGGCAGGTAGTGACCGCAGATCCGGATTACGAGAGCGAAATAACTAGAAGAATAATCGAGAATGGTGTGGAGCGCATTTGGCACATTCTCTGAGATTATGAATACCAGTTTACTAATATCCCTCAAGAGAAGAGTCTACAACAGCTGTGACTTACTGGTACTTACATAAGGGGCAGAAATGTGGATACTAACGAAAAGGGTTCAGTTCAAGTCAAGGACAACGCAGCTGCTATGGAAACAGAAATGATAGGTGTAACGTTAAGAGACCGGAAGTGGGCAGAGTGGGTGAGGAAGCAAACGCGGGTTAATGACATCCTAGTCGAAATGAAGACGAAGAAATGAGCTTAGGCAGGGCATGTAATTCTAAGGCAAGATAACCGCTGGTCCTTAAGGATAACGGAGTGTATTCCAAGACAAGGTAAGCGTAGCAGGTGGCGGCAGAATGTTAGGCGAGCGGATGAGGTTAAGAAGAGTGCGGAAATAGAATGGGCGGAGATGGCACAGAACAGGGTTAAAGGAGAGAGATGGGAGAAGCATTTGCCCTGTAGTGGGCGTAGTCATGCTGACGATGACGATGACGTGGTGTTGAGTACTTCAGTACTTGAAATTGAACTCTGGTTAGCAACCTGCGAGCTGGTGAAGCGCCTGAACTCAAGTTGCGAGTATCCACGTTGCGATACTGATGAAGGTTGAAGGCTAGAACTGGCGGGATAAAATAATTGTCCTCTCCTGAAGCTATTGCATGACATGGCTCAACTAGTAGGGAGCAACTGTAGTTAGCTCAAGCAAAAGAGAGCAAGATGACATGAGTTGAATCCTAAGGGAGCTTTGAGGTGAAATGCAATTTTTCGGATTTAGGACACCCTTTGGGGTCACCCTTACTTTTATTCCCGAAGAGAAGTTATGAAGGTTCTATAGCCCTTTAGTCGTGTATTTATCCTCAGTATCAACTATTCCTAAGACGGTTGCCCCAAACTCTTATTATCGAAGCCTCGTGTCGGTCCAGATAAAGCACACAACCACTCCCTCTTGTCCCGAGGCGAAATTTTGAGCCAGGTTTCTGTAAGTTAATTATTACAATGTTATATTTTTCACGGACGTGATTCGGATTTTTGTGAGATCCTTATACTTTAATAATTCCGGTTTATATTTTATTCCATGACCACGTAAAGTATCTTTAAGTTATCAAGAAGATTATTGACAGCCTTATAAATAATGATTGACAGAGCTCAATCTTTTTTAGTAGGGGCAATTATCGCTATAGTCAATAACGAATCGGTTAGGGTATTAAGGAAATCCAACATGGCCACTGGTTGTTGGAACTACTAGTGAAGGGGAAATCATTTTTGAACGTTTCATATACTATAAGGCATCCAGTGATCAGTACAAGTTTCGCTTCCTTTTCTTTCCCATAAGCCGTTCCACTGATTAAGCATCTATGCATACAGTAGTTGGGTTAAGTACTATATGCGCAATAATTGGCTTTGCAATGTGAGTTCCAGTTCTTCTACCTCTTCCTAATTTCTTCGACTATTTCATTTCGCATAATACATGAGGTGGGTAGAAAGAAATGTTGAGGACACCGGTGGCTAAAGTCAAAATATTCAGATTCTTCGCGTAATGTTGTTAATGTTCTGAAGGTTCCTGAGGGCCTGGAGAGTACGAAGACTATCAGCAAATATGTAGCGCTCATGTCCGAGCTGCTGATGTATGTACGTATTTAGGGCTTTATGCAAAAAAAAATGTAGGAACAAGAGGAAAATAGACGTTATAGATTGAGCAATTCGGTCTGCAGAGACCTTTTCAATTGAACATCTCTTGTTAAGCATGGCGCGTTGTCAGCGCTACAAAAAAGCCAGCAGGGCTGAACACAAAGTCGAGCAGCTGATGTAAATGTAGGAAACATAGAATAGACTTTCACTGACATCTGGCAGGATTCCATGCTTCGCGATGACAATTAGTGATCTACAGAAAAGGCTTTAGTATGAAGCATTGGCGCATTACGGTATTGTAAAAAGGCATTCTTGAAATGGTTGCCTCCTTCCGCAATAAAAAAAAAAGATATACCGATATCTTCACGCAGCGCTGGAAGCAGTTCAAGAAACTTGCTGCGGGAATGAATGGCTTGCTTGCTTGCTGTTGTTGTCAGGAAGAATGGAAAGGAATGTGCCCGGGCCTGTCCACTGGCTCAAGCTGACCACAATCGCTGCCAAATGCTGAAGGTAGGAGAGTTTAAAGATGGGAGAGTTTAAAGATATGAGAGCAAAAATAGAAAGAAAAGACGCGCGCTAATATTTCCAGAGAATAAATGGCAACTTAACATCCTGATAAATATTGCCTGCTTTTGTGGAAAATTCTGACTTTGTCGTCCTATCAGCCTCGTGCACAAGGTTTAGCAAGGCAAAAAGTCAAATTCGGAAAGTAAAGTAGTAAGTAGTAAGTGTTTATGAAAACATAGTAATAAAAATGTAAGTTAAAAGAGTTTTGCTAACCCCGGCATGTGCCATCATTGTGGCGGCGGCACCTGAGCTGGGGCTGTGGAAATAAAGGATAGCAGGCAGTATGAAGAAGAGAAATGAAAAAAAGGTGAGGGGACAGCTAGAAAGGACATAGGGAGTGGTCATATATACACTATTTACAAAGGCGAACAATAAAGTTGTCCAGGTTGTGCGCGTGTACAGTCAAGGATGGAAAGTAAAACACCATATCTGTTTTTGTCACTCCTTTATATGCTGTATACAAAAAACTAAAGTCAGAGAAGGTTCTAGTGTAATTGAGAAATCTTATGGTTCAATAATAAAGGGCTGAGAGGAGAGCATTAAGGTGAGACCTCCTAACCGAGTAAGGCAAAGAGATCTGGTTTCTTTTAGGTTATTTTCCCCTCTGATATTTGACGAGTCTTTGGCTCATGTAAAAGTTTTGAAATGATATCCTTGTACATATGATTCAAAGCATATTTAATAAGCTTGCCGCGGTGGCTCAGTGGCTATGGTGCTCGGCTGCTGAAATGAAGGACGTGGTTTCAATCTCGGCCACGGCGGTCGCATTTAAAAGGTGGTGAAATGCTAGGGGCACGACTAGTGTGGGATATCTTGTACGTTTGACAACCCCAGATGATATAAATTATCCAAAGCCGTCTATTATAGCGTCCTTAACCATCCAAGTTCCTTAAGGACGTTAAATCCGATAAAACTAAACCATTCGTTTTAATATCGAAAAAGGTTTTAATAGATCTATTTCTTCCTGAAGTCCTTTAGTTGTTCAGTTCAGCCCACTTATACCGGTGGCCGGTGTAACGAACACTTGCTTATCGTGAACGAGGACTATTCTATCTCCAAAATGTGCATTCGGGTCATGGCAATACATCTCGGCTACAGCAAACAATGTCTGCCGCCGCATTTGGTTACACTGAACGAGTAGCCATGTAAGGTCGCCCCCGGTGTGTATAAAAAAACTCGTGCTTCTTGCAAGCGCGGTGACCTGAGAGCGGTGACCAAGCACTCTGTCCCCTCCTTTGTGGTTTTGTTTGCTAGCACTTGAATTTTCCACGCTAATAGCGTCTCTCAGCCACCGTGGCATCACCCCGAAAAAGACATGGTGAGCCAAAAAAAAAAAGCCCTGGTTTAAACGTAGTTAAACCAAGTAGGACGTGCGGAAACTTTTGCGCACAGATGGAAGTTGATGGACACGACGACGTGCAATGCACAGCGAGAGAGTGTGTTGCAGTTTAATACGAGGCGCGATCGGCTGCGGTTAGAGCATAGTGCTCTCGTGCAGTGGCCAGCAAAGCTGGTTTGTTCGCACCGCCGCGGGTTCGAAACCTTGTCGTGGCAATTTTCTTTCTTTTTTCTGCTGGTTGGCCAAGGTCAACCGCAAAGTCTTGCGAACCACAAGATTATTATTTTGGGTTTTACCGTGTCATACAGTGATTTCGTAGTTAATACAATAAAAAGACACTATTGAAACTAGATAACCGTCGCCCAAGAGCGCATCGATGCCCTTAAAAGGTCAATCATAGCTTGCCTCTGTGCCGGCTGGGCAAAGCACCCAAAGTAGATGCAGAAGACCTCTGGGTGCGAAACAGGGGCCGAGTCGAAATCTTAGTTAATGCGCACGATAAGTGTTTCAACTATGGTAGCGATTTGAAAAGATTGATTTCTTTGGTGGACATGCAAATAATGTGCTATGTGTCTCTTTCCCAGTCGGCTGTTCACACCTTACGTTGCTACTACACGCAAGCAGCGTGCAGAAAGCCCGAAAGCAGCTGTCACATTCCGAGCACACGTGCGCTTCGCTGCTTTCGAAACTGCATGGGCCAAGGTAAGACAGAGGAGGCTGTGTACAACCGACGTTATCGCAGCCACGTGATTTTGATCGACGCGTCGGGTCGTTAATGCACAGCTGACCGGATGTCGCCTGAGATGACTTCATTCGTGCGGACGCCAAAATCGCACGGCTTTTTTGTGGCGAAGTCATCGAACCCGGCGGAGCAATTGCCAGTAGAATCAGCAAGGTTAATCCCACCTGTAGCTTGTAAGAACCCCAAATCAATTCCTCAAGCCGTAGAACGGGAAATACGAGCCCCCTCACGGCCAGGAATCTGGTTAAGCTGGTCGACCTCCCATTAGCGGCCGTGAACGATACAACACTGATTAGTTATATCATGTCCAGAAAAGTACGTTGTTGGCAACAAGGTGCAGGAAAGCTTGCAAAGTGCCGCTGCATGATCTACTGTCAAGTATACTCACATAACGTAATCTTTAAGTAATAAACGCTACTTTTGTGGGACTCTGAATTTTAGGGTGTGATGTGGGAAGTCCACTTACTACGAACATCAGAGACAACGAACGCAATTTGCGTGACAGCCAGGTTCCTTATAAGGGGGCTCAAAAATGCAATGTTAGGCTTTAAGGGGTCATGGTCGCTGAATCGCTATGTTTAATACCAGATTGTCTTGAGGGTAACAAATTGTTTTTAAAGGAGAAGTAATAGAATCTATTCAAAACTTTTTCTAAAGTCTCACCAATGATTGAGTTCAAGGCTAGAATTGGTGACTGACTCAGATTGATAATTTCTGTTTTTTGTATAGCAGTCAAAATCACCATAGATATCTTCTAAGGTTGCCGAAATTGCTCGCCGTAAAGCTGGGATTAAAATATTTCAAAAAGAAAGTTTTGTGTTTATAATGAACAGCTGGAATAAAAATCGTCGTTCTTCAATTTTCACCAGGGCAACATGTTGATTTAAAAAGGAAGATACTAAAGCCACTTCCTGAGTAAACGAAGCGTCGGCCACTTCAACCTTGAAGCTTGTATTTTCACCTGAACTTGGGACTATCCCAGGTTCATCATCGTGTTATATAGTTGTTTTATAATGAAGTCAACCGATTATTCTGGGGAGTTGGTGATTATGTTCTGTTCTATTCATTTCCAAGGTATTAGAACGTTTTTTGTTTAATTTTTCGCAAGGCAATTTATATAGAAGTGTGAAACTGATATTATTTTTATTACTTGGCAAATTTTCTTTACTGATCGAGTTCGTTGCAGTTGAGAGAGTTCTGTTATATTTTTATTATAGTCGGAAGGAAAGAGCGAACCCATGGCTTCGCGGAACAGCTGCGGCCGGCGATAGCGGCAGCTTCCGGCGAGCGTCTAGTGTCGCAATCGACTGGAGCGACAGCAGTGTAGGCGGCAGGCTGGCAGCAGCAGGGTGCGAAGAGCCTTGGGTACAGCGACAGAGACGGCTTGTCGCAGCCAGTGCTGGCACTGGTCATGACATCCCCGCAGGAAGGGAATCAGGAAGTAGTTAGGTGAGCGACATTTTTTCATGCGATCCTTTGCAGTAGGCCGTTGAGTCGTCTTCACGAGACGAAGCGGCTGGAGTTCGATATTAGTGCACCGACTTAGCTTCATTATTAGTTCGAAACGCCAGCTGTTATCAAGAGTTACTTGATTTTGGAGCAGCCCTCAGCATGCGTAAAGTGAATGAGTAGATATTTCTAGTTCGATAACGCTGAATTTAAACTCCCGCACTTGAAAAACGTGACAGTTATTCCCAGTGGCTTTCTGCTCTGCAAGCCAGACCACCCGTTTTGTTTTGTTTAATTTAGAGAAAGCAAATATGCTGTTACAGGAATTTAAGTTTAGCAAAATATACTGCCCGCTTGACTTCTCAAATATGCTCCCATTCGAATATGCATGCAAAAACCGCTGCTAATATAACCAGCAGAATTTCACGACTGGAAGTAAACACAATGCGGAAAGGGGGTCAGTGCGCCTTTAGGCGCAAGCCCGGCTTTTCTTCCGCTGTACTTGTTGTTCTCTGCTCCGACATGCGGGACAATCACGTGAGTCAGATAGGTAGTATACAAAGAGGAAAAAAAAACCAATGGAATCTGACGACATAAAGCATCGGGTTTTTTACTTATACTGCCAGAGGAAACTAAAATGATCGAAAGCGTATCGACAACAAGCGTTCAATATCCAGTGGTGCCTGTTGTGTCGGCTGGCGCTCATGTCTATAAGAGCACTCTGCGAAGTGCGCATGCGTCGCTAAGTATTAAAAGCAGAGTGCCGCTTGCTAGCGGCTCTCTTTTCTTGCCCGAGTCTCAACCCACAAGCATCGGTTAATAAACGTCGTTCACCCGGAACTTGTCTGATCCTTTCGACACGCCTGGGCGCAAAACGTAACAGTGCCAGTAAGAAAAAGATACAAGCTTTTGAAAAAGTGGTCATTAAAGTTGCAATGCTTGAGCCTGGGTACTTCCGGTAGTTAGCCTGCTATGCTTTCCTTCTAAACCCTCTCTGGCGTGGTTGATAGAGGTTTATCACACAGGAATCTCGTGTGGTTCTTCAACTGTGTATAAAAACGGCCGGTGAAAATGACAGATGCAAGGAAATGACAGAGTAGGAGCTACACAAAAAGCAAATTTGGTTCACAAGCTTACAGCCCATTATCTAAAGCCAAGAACGGTCTAAATCGTCCGCGATGGTTAAGTTTGCTTCAAAAAGGTGTTTAATCTTGCATTTTTGCATTTTGTTAGCATGATGCCGTAAAATAACTCATTTTTTAGGTGGGGAGCGCCTCAAGCTGTACATTCTACTTAAATTCGTTTTCTCATTAAAACAGGGAGCGAGTCACCAAATCACACCAATATGACACATGGGATACCTACGTGTGGGCCACTCCACAAGAAAGGTGAGCAATGCTTCAACAACGTTTGCGTTCACTGGCCGGCAGATAACTGTAGTCACTTTGAGAGGAAAAAACAACCATTAAAAATGAAGAAATATGCGTATAAGTGAACTTCTGCAGCAGACTGAAACAACTAAAATACTCCGATCCTGTGACGTGAAGGCCCGGTGGCATTTCTAAGGAGAGATCTTCTGCAGCAGACTGAAACAACTAAAATACTCCGATCCTGTGACGTGAAGGCCCGGTGGCATTTCTAAGGAGAGATCTTCCATTTTCGATATAAAGTTCATGAATGTAGCGAACGCTTTGTCATCTACATGCGTGTTGCAACTGACCAATGAAGACAATCCTTCATCACCACTGTACCCTGCTCGTGCCACATGGCTGATGGGGAGACCAGTGAGGTAGGGCCATACAACACCACTTGCAATTGAAGTACGTCCGGGATTCTTACCACGAGCTGGTGAGACATTTACGTTACTTTATTAACGCGCCAGCTCTTATTGTGGACATTCCCCGTTTCTCCCAGTTTCTCCGAAGATATGCCGAGTGGGCCTCACAATACCTTAAACTTATTTTTAAAAAATCGTTGCACACCCATTGTGTACCACAAGATTGGCACAATGCACTAGTAATTCCGGTGTTTAAAGGAGGCAACCGAACTCTTGTAAATAACTACCGCCCAATATCTCTTACATCGATTTCTTGTAAACTTACTGAACATATTATAGCGAAGCATATCTTTCATTACCTAGAAACAAGCTGTTTACATTGCCCTCACCAACACGGATTCCGAGCAGGCCTTTCCACCACTACACAACTTGTAGAGACAATTCACGATTTGGCAATGACGATTGATGCGAAGCAGCAAATTGACATAATCGCTGTAGATTTTGCCAAAGATTTTGATAAGGTGCCACACAATAAACTAGTTTTTAAACTGGAAAGAGCTGGAATTAATATGAATATTGTAAAATGGATTAAAGCGTACTTAGGAAATCGTAACCAGGTGGTCAAAATGGATGGTCATGTGTCCGCCTCACTAGCCGTTCTTTCAGGAGTTCCACAGGGTTCTGTTCTGGGACCGTTGTTATTTTTGGTGTATATTAATGATATCTCTGCTGTCATGGAACAAAATGTACGACTGAAGCTATTCGCAGATGTCTGTTTAATTATTCCACAGTTAGAAACACGGAAGACCAGCTTAGAATTAACAACTATTTACAGGCATTAAGCGAATGGTGTAAAAAATGGAACATGGAAATAAATTATTCGAAATCAACGTACATGCACATTACAACGAAGAAATCTGTTCTTTCGTTCCCATATTTCATTGGTGACAAGTGCTTGGTAAACATAACTCAGTTTAAGTATCTAGGAATGACAATAACGCAAAATTTATATTGGGGCACACATATAGAAGAGGTGTGCTCTAAAGCACACCAGAGGTTATGTTTTTTGAGAAAAAGATTGGAGAATGCTACACGAGATGTAAGACTATTTGCATATAAAGCTTTTGTGAGGCCAATACTTGAGTATGCGTCAGTAGTATGGAGTCCTAAACAGAATTATTTAAAGAAACAATTAGAAAGAGGTCAGAGATACGCAGTACGCTTTATTTGCTGCCGATATCGAAGGACAGACTCAGTTACAGATATGCTTTCTTCCTGTAACCTGGATTCATTAGAAATACGTAGAGAAAAAAAATCGCCTAAAGCAATTATTCCAGATGCTCCAAGGACAGGTAAACATTCAAAAGGAAACATACATACAAGCGCCAGGCAAACGAAGTTCTAGAACAAATCATAGCCGGATAATTCAGCCGTACTACGCCCATAGTGAAGCTTTCAGAAATTCCTTCTTCCCCCATGTAATTGAAATGTGGAATGACTTTCCAATGAGTGTTGTAGAACAGAATGATCTGCATGAATTTGAGCGATCTCTGGATGACCATCTGCTTGAAAGTGCTATTTGATGCTTGAACGAATGTACTGTCTTCTGCTGATGTATTTAGTGATTGTGAATAATTCTATTTTCTAAGAAGTTTTCATAACCTCCCTGTAAGGACCCTCGCTTGAGGGTTAACAGTATTGTTAAATAAATAAATAAATATATGCAGAACTGGTCATTGTGTACTTAACACTCATATATCCCTGGGAGTAATCATACCACTCCTGACGCAGTGGTGCAGCGGTTAAGCAGTGCGTGAGTGGCCTGGGAGATGGCAGGTGCCGCCATGGGTGCAACTTGCGCGTTACAGGTTGCCCTTCCAGAGAAACCTCGCTCGACTGATCATTAATTTAACCTACACCTGCCAGGTTGCATGTGGAAGCGATCTTTGGCAACACACACACACACACACACACACACACACACACACACACACACACACACACACACACACACACACACACACACACACACACACACACACACACACACACACACACACACACACACACACACACACACACACACACACACACACACACACACACACACACACACACACACACACACACACACGCACGCACACACGCACACACGCACGCACGCACGCACACACACGCACGCACGCACGCACGCACGCACACACACACACTTTAAGTCAATTTAACTTAAGTGGGGCAAGTTGAATGTTAACTCAAATGGCAGTCATCTGCAGGCCTGGTTTCTGTCTAGGTTAGTTTTTTTAGCTTGTCTATTGCACGGTAAACAAAGAGTTACAGTGTCATATAAAATGTCACAGATGCTTAAATATTTCCTACAAAACAGTCATTCTAGGTCAGTCAGAGAAAAAGGAAATAAAATAAAACAAACACCCATGATCTGCATTCAGTAGTTGCTGAAGGAAGTGGAAATGAGTGTGCCCCTACATGTGACAGATGTTTGGGCCCTTACTACCCTCTGCCCTCTAAATGATTTTGGGAAGAACAAGTTCATCAAGAAAATTTTGCCGAAAAACAATCACGGGGCAAGACAGAGAATCCCTAGAGCCCTTTTCGATAAGGACGCATGACTCTTTCTGAACGAGAATTCGGTTCCTAAACTTTTTTCAACTCTCCCAGCATTATAGGCCCCACTGGCAGTTAATCGCAGTTTGTGGAAATCCGCTTTTTGGCTCTGTGCGCAGGAAACTGGCCGAAATAATAAGCGAAGTCCTGGAAAAAAATCTCATCTATGGCGATGACGAGCTGCGCAAAACCATGGCGGTGCTGAGAAAGCTAGGAGTGAAGGATACACAGCACTTTTCACACATCACAGCTGAAGACCTTCTTGGCGAAGGAATGCCGCTCGTGACGGCACGAATACTCATGAAAGAATTCGGTGAGTGCATCATATACCGTTTATAATTTTTTATACATGGTTGTTGAGACACTCGCTATAGCATGCAACGTAAAGGAAACATCCGTGTAGCTTTAACGAGTTTAAGCTCCAACGGTAGCCCGCGTAGCTACACGGCTACAAATGATACAAGTGCTAACATACTTTTGCGCATGCTAGAGCCTGTGGCTGATTCGTACATGTCGAAAGAACAGTTTCAGTACCCCAACTGGTCCACGGGTAACTTGAAATCAGGTGAAGGAATTTGTTTTCATGCCACGTTTATCCATCAACCAAGCCGGCGAATTGGCCATGTATCGACATGTGCTGGCGAATAGAGTGCAGAAAGTGCACGAAGAACAGATGTATCAGGAGAAAATATGATCTCGGATTACCACAGTACTTAATTTCGCTCAGATAACGGGCATATATAGCGCGTTTCAAGTAGCTTGTAGGAAATCTCATGAAACGCCAAAGCGGTCTATGAATTTCAGACTTGTACGCGGTGCATCGGCATTGAGGGGCCGCTGAAAGCCACCAAACAGTCGATGTCGACAGTGTTGGTCCCTCCGACCTAAAAAGAACACAATTTTCGCATTCAATAGTGATTACTCGCAATTTGGGTGAACAGCACCAGTTGCCAACTTGGCGTATAACACCGAAAAATCATGTTCAGCCTTAGTCGAGAAATAATAAAACGTCGTCTTATATCGAACTCGTTTTGCCTTTTTCATATTGGAGGCACCTGTACAGTCATGTGGGCTCATGTCTGCCTTAGGTCTTTGCTACGAGAGTGGTCGACATTCGGCAATTCGAGTTTTCTTTCGGGTTGCTTAATATTTCTTTAGTGAAATGCAGTAGAAAAAAGTTTGCCCTTCTGTGAAAGTCACCACGTTCACGATATTGCAGCATACTGGGAGAACGAAATGCATATGCACAGTCCTGGTCAAAAGTTTTAAGGCCACAGCGCTCAGCTGCAGCGAAATTAGTGTTCCGCAATGCTTCGTGTAGGGGATTATTCAAAACACAAGTAGGAAGCTTCTCTGCCGCAAGAAAAAATCTTCTGCTGGCATTTCAAGGTCATTCGGTCTTTGATAGTGCCATAATGGCTATGTGATGGGGCTGAGGCGAAAAGCCTTTGTTCTTAAGACTTCTGACTAAGACTGTACGTGAAGACGAGCCTTAAATCGACAGCTACTTTGCGGAGCCAGGGCCACTGCTTTTGTTTCAACCGTTAAATATTAACTAGTAGAATCGAACTTTCTATGCTTTATTTATTTTTTTATTGAGACTTGCCTTCGGATTCCAAGTCTTTTTCACGTGAGCATATTGCAATGTAGCGTCTCGACCTGATGTGAACTCTTGAGCCGCACATACCTTACTAGTGAATCCGACCAGTACACATCATCAGAGCTGCATGATTTGAAGATATTGTCACGAGGTGGTGACGGGAACTCCGCCGGGGTCACGTAGCACCGACTGGGTCCGGTCTTGAGGAAGGCACAGAGCAGATCGTAAGAGAATACTTTAATAGGCTGGCTTACGCCCACTAAGAACAGCTCTGAAAACTCAGCGGCGGCGATAGCAGCCAACGTGCTCGGCGGTCGTCGACTAACAGAAGGCCCGCCGCTCTTAGCCGTGCTCAATTTTAAAGGCGGCAAGGAAAGTTCCAGAACATAGTAGGCACACTTGCGCGAGGCTAAAAAAAATCGAGATAACTCTGGTCGCGTCTCGCGTCCCAGAAAATTGATAATGCGGCGTGCCTGCCGCGATAAGAAGATCCCCCAAGCGAAGCAGCGCCGGGGGGTGACTGAGCCAAAAGTTCGCCCCGCGAGCGAGAGCAGCAGGTTCCAGACAAAAAGCAAGCTTCGCGGCAATATTGTAGCGCACATGACAGCGTAGATTTCAGCCCGCATGGCCATTAGATGTTAAAACCAAGGAGCGCTGTCGTAAACGTCATGGTTTCATTGCTTGTCAGAACTTTTGCGCTCCGTGGGTTCTTTCACAGTCGATTCCAGTGAGAAGTAGGGAAAAATTGACTTTTCGGTATCCGTTTCTTTTCTAGCAGGAGCTTCCGGCAGTGAGTCGTACTGGGAATGGTAAGTCATTCAATCGTTTTTATAAGGCGTGCCCCTCATTCTCCGCCTGATACGTGTGTCAGTTCAAGAGCTTCTTTAATACTGTATGAAATAAGCCGGATGCCCAGAAATCGCGATTTCTGAAAGCGTGCACCATCGACGGGTGACAGCGAAACATCCTGAAAGAAGTATGATGAGAGCGTTGAACAGTTCAACAGATAATATTAAACAGGCAATGACGCTTCCAACACCCTTGGCTGAGGCAGTCTTCTTGAAGAATAGGAGGAAGGCCAGGAAAGCGGTGGTCCCTTCAAATGTTACTTGTCTTTTATATACCGATGCCAGTCACAAAGAACGTATGTGTGAGCGTCGGGTTTGTACGATACTCAAAGGATTTCCGAGACACTCAGATTGCATTCGCTTTAATTGACTTGCTAACTGAGACAAACAGAGACCACCGACCACTCTGGCTCAGGTGCTGTGGAGTTTGCGTCAGACCGCAGAGAGTGTTTTCACTCGAGGCGGCCTCATCGCGACAGACCAGAAATGCAAAAGCGGTAGTGTACACTGATTTCTCTGCATGTTAAAATAGGTATTGCAGTAGAACACGTTCTGGAGCAAGTTGGTGCATAGCTTGAGTAGATGAAGCGCCGAAAAACACAACACACAGGTAAATAATAGCACGAGACAGCCGCTCCTCGTGTTATTCTTTACCTGTGTGCTGTGTTTTTTTTTTTAGCTTCATCTACTCGAACTCATGTTAAAAATACTTTGCAGACTCGTATAAACGCTTTAAGAAAGAACAACAGAAGAAGGCTCAACAACACCGCATGGTTGTGTCTCGTTCTTTCAGTGACGCCTGAGTTTTAGCGAGTTTTCGAGACCATCATGCTTTTTTATCTAGCCTACCTTTACACTGTACTAATTGAAGAAGTATGGTATTATATTGTGTGGTGTAATGGTATATGGTCTGGTAGCGTATGACAAGCGGGGATTGATGTCCCAAAATTTTACAAGGACAAAGGTCCACACGAATAGGGTGAGCGGATCAAAGGATATGTTGTCGCCAATACTAGGAATAAGTTTTTAAGCGAGGTTTAAATTGAATTTCTCCGAAAAGTTAAAAATTTTTACATGCGGGAAATGCCGAGCCTTCTCCTGGATATTAGATTCACTTTCGTGCCCTTCAAACTAGGATATGCAAGTTTATTATCTGCGCTGCACCAAACATCATTATGTTCTGATCTTGGTTACTGAGTCTGGACACTTTTTTGGGGTTTGTGGAAACTGATCTCCTATTCTATCTGTGAATAGTATTTCTAATATTTGTAATAATTTATAACACGATAGTTTGTATTGCAATTATGAAGGCCGGCATTTATCTCTTCCTTGAAGATTACCTGTATTTGTGCGGTTTTATGTTTTGGATCCACAACTAGCCCCGGGTGCGTGTCCGAGTACTCTTTGTTAGTCCTTGTTTTTGTGAAGGTAATGAATCCCATTTAGTAGCATTCAAAGGAACAACCATTCAATAAATCTGATTCGCTCGGGTAGCAGCAGTAACTTAGCAAGTACGCTTGTAACCAAGATCGCAAATTGAGCTAGATTGTGAAAGTGTGTGCTCGAAAACCTTTGTGTCCAAATGGGACGCGACACACCGAAGTATCACACAGAAGCGTTGTCACTGAAAGGGAAGTTTTGTTGATAAAATGCGGCATTTTACCTAGTTTTACAGCATTCGCGCTGCTAAAGAATTTTGCTGTCTTGTTCAGAAAACAAGAGAGTGAAGAACTAAAATATCCCGCAACTCATATTCTATTGCTCGTTTCCTGACTTGCAGAATGATTCAAGGACTTGCTTTCGAAAGAAGGCATTTGTGATGAAGGCAAACAGAAAGCGGTCCGGCATTATAGTCGCCTTCAGTACTTAAGTATCATTCAGACCGAACGCGCTACATTGTTGAGCCGTAACTGCTAGAGACAATTTTGCTTGATCGCATTTGGAATTTTATTGGCTGATTTTAATGAAAGAGAACTCGCCGGGCTTACACTTGCCCAGGCAGGGGACCTAGTGCGAACAAAGAAAGTATCGTGACACAAACCGCTCAGTCAATTGTAGAAACTCGCAAACTCGCAATAATGAAAAATGAGATGAATCTGTCAGTTACGGCGAGTGAGCAAAAGGAAATAATGGGCGTTACGGTAAAAGAGACGAAAAAATTCAGCTTGGGTTAGACAAAATTTTAGAGTTGACGACGTCCTGGCTTAAATCATAGGAACACTGAACAAATTGAAGTTGGCCTGTATGGATACTTAGCGACATTTATTAGCAAATGCGCTACTTTACATCAAAGGGAGGTTTATTGTCTAAAAAACGCCATGATATAAAAAACAGGTATCACCGCCACCGGCCGTTTTCAGAACGAAACTGTCGTGACATCGCCAGTCAAATTTTTCGTAACTGATCTCAGAGGCTAGGCTACTGTACGGTTAACTTCCAGTGGTGATCATGAAGTACTTGGCTTTGATGCAACGAGTCTGAATTCAGGGGTGAGGCAAGAATGTCTCTGTTGTAAATAAAATTGCTGGGCAATGAATAGATATCATGCATCCGGCCAAATCTCAACATAGCTAGAAAGAATGAAAAAATGTTTACTAGGAACAAACTTTATCGGGAGTTTCTCTCAATGTTCCTTCCAAGGTGCATATGCGAGACGCTTGCTAATGACTATAACCGAGAACCACTTACTAGTAGACTGAATGAGTGCACTCTGAGGTGAAGGGAAACGTTGTTAGAAATACCATCAATTTAGCTAGCGTTTAAGTTAAGCAATATTTCGAAATGAAGTCACAACAATTAGTGCAGAGAAAGGATAACTCGAGATTAAAACTAAACCCAGAGCATGATGGTGATGATAATGGTGATAGCAATGGTGATAGTTTCTTTTTATTTCAGGCTCATCAACAAGGCCTCTGAATTCATTGGCAGTCCAGTTGGAAAACTTCTCATATTATGCGCCGAGACTGCTCTCAGCATTTTTATAAAGATGATCATCATTGATAAAATATAAAAAAATTTGAGCTTCCCCTTATAGCACTAGGCGAAAATGGCTAACCTTCCCGTCTCTCCATTTCGCACATGGCTGCTAACTGTATGGGAGAACGCTGATGGCGTTGTTATCGGTAAATAGGGCTTACTGTCTGGAAGGTGTACAAAAGTGAAGGACTAATAATGGTGCTGCTTTAACTACCAGCAAATAAAGTAGGCTGTCTGATTCGTACAGGACATCGTAGGATTGCATGCAGGTACTTAATAAGTAACTGCATTAGCGTGTTTTGAACTATTCTAGCGCGCCGAACTTTCAAGCTCCTCTCAACTTTAGTTCGCAATTTACGCAGCCGCGCTGACGCTCTCTTTAGGCTCGCCCTTCCAGAAACCGTTTGAGACTGGCCATCACAAGCATTTCGCTTTCAGTTGTTATTTTAATTGACGGGGGTGCAGAAAACTTTATAGACTTGTTGTTTCATTGGGTGTAGATATATATATATATATATATATATATATATATATATATATATATATATATATATATATATATATATATATATATATATATATATTGCCGCGAATATTTGCAGTGTTTATTCGTTTTTCAAATCTGCCACGACCACGCTAGACGCCATGCTGCCCAACGTTACAGAAGAAGAGAACGTCGACGTTGCCGCCTACCTTCAACGCGCAGAAGAAGCTCGAAGGCTTGCCCGATTACGGATCAAAGATCAGCAGCGGTCCGACACCAGACGCTACAACCTACGAAGACGCAACGCGGAATACAAGCCAGGCGAACAAGTCTGGGTGTGGACGCCCATTCGCCGCCGTGGATTGAGTGAAAAGCTTTTGCGCCGCTATTTCGGCCCGTACAAGGTTCTTCGTCGGCTGGGTGAACTGGATTATGAAGTCATCCCTGACGCAATGACTGCATCCCAGCGACGCCGCGTACGACCAGAAGTTGTCCATGTAGTCCGTCTGAAGCCGTATTATGCGCGCTAAAGGCCGCTGCATTTCCATGCTCTATTTTCGCAAGATCCGTTTTTTTTCGCTTACTAGTCGCATTGTTTGTTTTAATGCATCGGGTCGATGCTTCTTTGAGAGGGGAGTAATGCCGCGAATATTTGCAGTGTTTATTCGTTTTTCAAATCTGCCGCGACACCACCTTATCGATTTGTTTGCGACGCAAGACGCGACTAGATTTATCTCGATTGATCGCAGCCAGGCAAAGCTGATTCTACGTTGTTCCGGAATGTTCTAGTAACTTTGCGACCTTTATCTCGAATGTTCGCTATCAGCTTTAAATTGAGCACGGCCGACAGCGGCGGGCATCCTGTTCGACGACCGCCGAGCACGCTTGTCGCTTCGCCGCCGCCGAGTGATTCAGTCCATTTTGGGTGCAAGTCAGCCCAATAAACAGTTCTTTTAGAAGATCCTTTCGTCCGTCTTCATCGCTGCCTCGACTGCCGTCACCACTACGTGACAATATATATATATATATATATATATATATATATATATATATATATATATATATATATATATATATATATATATATATATATATATATATATATATATATATTGTTAAATGATGCAATTACGAAAGTTGTTTCCTCGTAAGAAGACCGACAGATGTAGGTAAATGTTGAGAAAATTGTTTTTGTGGATATTACTCACTAAATAGTGCGAACTGAAGTTCAGGTGCTTGCCTAAAAATATTTTTCTATCTTGAGTAACAGAACACAAATACCTTGGCGTGTGGACAACTAACCTCAAGTGGAATGAACACCTTTATAAGTTTAACACTAATGACTGTCGTAAATTGTTTTTCCTCAGACTCAGAAGAACCTTCAAACTGTCCACATGCCCTGTTCACTCATTAGCATGCAACACAATACGCCCAGTACTAGATTACATAGCCCCTATTTGGAAATACTTTACGGAAACTACCACCGAATGGCTCCAACGGGGGCCGAGAAAGGCGGCTCGCTTCATTTACATTAACTTCTGCCGCGCCTCAGTAACAGAACTTTTAAAACGAGCCAACTTGCCCGCACTAACAGATCGTTATCGGGTTTCGGGACTAAGATTAATGTATCAGCTTGTAAATGGACATTTCGATGTTAACCTCTCTAATATAATGTAATTTTATTCTGGATATGGCACAATGCAGAGGCATCAACTAACAATTACAACATTCCGCGCAAGAAAAAACAGTTGTTTTAAATATTCCTTTTCTCCCAAGACCATAACAAAGTGAAAAAACTTTTTATCAAAGTTACTCACTCTTTCTTGCCTTTCTTTGCTGCTTGTATCTTGATATTCCTTCAAGCTCAAATATGTATTTTTCTTTATACGATGTTTTATTGAATAACGGCGTTGTTTGTCTTGTTGTGATTTAAGCTGTTTACTTTACTTTGTTGTCACTCTGTTTTGTCCGTGTGTTTATGTACGGATGTCTTGTATTTCCACGCTGATGAAATCCCTTTTTATGGATGTTTTATTGAATAACGGCGTTGTTTGTGTTGTGATTTAAGCAGTGTACTTTACTTTGTGGTCGTTCTGTTTTGACCCTGCGTTTACGTACGGATGTTTTGTATTTACACGCTGATGAAATCCCTTTTTCAAGGTATTTCAAGATACTTCAAAGATTTTATTTCTTCCATACGAAGAAAAAGGAAGCTGAGGCAAAAGGCTTATAGCGCCTGACGAGGTCTCAGCTTCCTTGTACAGTATGAACTACAGTGAAGAGGTAAAAAAAAATTGAACATGTACAAATCAAACAAACATTCAACACTTTACAGAACAAAGCAAAGAGAAGGAGGCTCACACATTGCATGAAACGTGATCACGGCGGAGCAACAAACATGACATAAAACCAGGCTTCGCTTGCGCACAGAAAACAAATAGGTGAAATAAACAACACTTTTCAACCCTTATGGATGTTTTATTGAATAACGGTGTTGTTAGTGTTGTGATTTAAGCAGTGTACTTTTCTTTGTTGTCGCTCTGTTTTGTCCCTGCGTTTACGTACGGATGTGTTGTATTTCCACGCTGATGAAATCCCTTTCTATGGATCGCAGTGTCTGTAAATAAAAAAAAAACTGTGACCTTGAACAGCCGTCTCTTGGAAGTCCTTTGCTGATTCCACGACTCCCCGCTTGGAAGTGGCACTCAAGTTGGGACGACAAGAGAGCACATTAGGTTGTAGCGCACCCGCGGCATGGTTTCTCTCAGCCTCACGTCTTAGAGCGTAAGCTCTCCTTAGCCCGTTCCTCAGTTCCCAGCCGTAGGCATCGTCAGCGTCCGCAGCGCACCCTCCGGTGGCTGGTGGCAAACTGGGGATATGGAGATTTAACGGCAGAGGAGGTAGATGGAAGATTTACTAAGGATGGAATGGCGAGAGGGACACCAATGTCGCCTAACAGAGTTTAAGGGTGGGAAGAATTGACAGGGAATACGGCGTGTCACGCAGTGATCGCTGGGTTGGATGGGGAGAACGGAGGAGGAGGAGGAAGAGGATGAAGAGGAAAGGCAGTGTATAAAAATGCCGGACAGACTGCGCGCGGAAGGGCATAGTGCACAAGGCGACGCGTGTTGCATTACATGCACTTGGGTATTCTAGGCGAGCTTACGAGTTTAGAAAAAGAGTAATAAAAAATGCCTTTGCACGCGCAAGCGGTCACGTGACACACTAAAACAGTCCTCTGAGTTTTTTAAATTCAAACCAGCATACCGGATTCGCATATGTTCTTGGTACTATAAGGTTCAGGACATAGAACTTCGAGACCCTAGTAGACGGTTGCTGTGAGCTTATAAACATAATTTTTCGCAATAGCGCGCCTAGTTATTGATATCATTGGAAGAGTTCTCAAGTATACTTTTGGTAGAAAAAGGGTAATTAAAGTAATGGTGCATTAAAATTAGGGACCACCAGAATAAGCAACGTTCCCATATGGCGGTGAACGCCGACATGGGTCAGAATGAGTATCAGGATTATTCTTACTGGGTATCAAAAGAAGAACTGTAGACAGCTCTTCCCGGGCTACCTGTTTCCTAATATCTGTGGGGATTTCAGTCACTCTACGCGATTCCATGTTTACACTGAAAGGTAAGCAAAGTAATATATTGACACGCCGTGCACCGCGGCAACTGGCTACATACTTCTTATTTTACCGGTAAAACTGTATGTAATCCGTAGAGGGAAAAAAAAAGAGAATTCGGCAGACTGATGCTAGGTGGCGTACCATACCCAAAAATTCTGGATAAAAGAATATTTTAACGGGAAAGAGGTTATGAGCACAATTTTTTCATATATTGCAAGATTTCACTATGGCAATCAATACTGCCGCCACCCTTTTGTCGGCAGCCTTGCATTTTTTTTACTTTTAACGTATTATACGCAGATTTAAAGATTATCAGTATTGGAATGGTTCAAGAGAGCGTAGTGTACACATATGCTCGAATGTTTAGAGATTTTTGAACAATGAATCACTACAGTTGGCTGCGCGAGCGTCTATAAACCTTGGTGGTCTTGCAGAATAAAGGGAATTGTTACCGCTGCGATCTTCTGTTTGCATTCTTTTTAACTCCACGTAGCCTCAGCACAAGTGGCGCACTCTAGTTAGGGACACGAAATGTACTATATATCACAGCAGCCGAGCTTCTTCTCGGGCGTAATCCTATTGTGCTGCAGACACTCGCATTCAGCCCAAAGCTACCCGCTTCCAAAGCATGCCGTGTTGCGTACCACACAAGAACGTACGCGCACCTTCGAGTGCATACGAGACTCTTGCTGTGCATTTCCCACCGTATTAGTTGCAAACTGCTTGCTCAGTTCATGCTGCCTAAGGGAGATCTAGCGGTAGTAGAGATTAAAAACTTTAAGGCATAAAAAAGCTCACCGCAGTATGCTAGGGGCTTAATCATTCCTCTAGCTCTCTGTCGAACATTTACATACCTCGAACAAAACGCAGTGCAATTCAACACGCGCCATGACCTACCAAAAATTTCGTGTTTCTAGCATGCTACACTCCTAGTCCGAACTATCTTCTGAATGTCTAAAACACGCTGATCGCTGAGCAGCTTATTACTGTTATTACTGCTGAGAAGCTGATTACACGCCTATTAGTATCACTGTCTTCTTCCTGGAAACCTGAACCGCGCCGTAACGGAAGGAAAGGCTGGAGTAAAAGATAAAATAGAGGAAGAGGTGCCGTAGTGGAGGGTTCCAGAATAATTTCGACCACCTGGGCATCTTTAACGTGCACTGGCATCGCACAGCACACGGGAGCCATTGCGTTTCGCCTCTATCGAAACTTGGTCGCCGCGGTCGGGTAAGAACCCCAGTACTCCGGCTGAGTAGCTGTGCGCCCTAACCATTGAGCCACCGCGGCAGGTACAAATGACACGTGCCATATCCCGGCACCGACTTCAATCTCCTCCTCTACGTGTGGCCGCACCTTGACTGTGCTTTTGACGAAGCCAAAGGAGGGCGCTACAAACCCTTTAAACTTGGCGGACGCCTTGGCAATGCCCAGGCTGGTTTGCGATATCACAAGGACATCCTCGACATCGCTTGGCACGACTTAGTGATTACTTAGAGAAAACGCCACCCGCGATGCACATTTACACTTAATCGTAACGTTTTCCCATTCAGTGATGACACTTCTGATCATTACTTTAGGTCGTCACTCCGGTTTGGTGACTTGATATGATGTGAAACCATATTACGAGTACATGATATGCTTTTTATATTCTCTCTCTCCTTCCTCTTCTCCACTCCTGGTGCGGCCTCAGTCGGCGATTGATTTTTGTCGCCATGGGCTCTCTATTCGACAGATATTTGGCTTTAACTGAGGAAGACGATCTAGATGCTCATACAATGAACGATAATCTGACATCCATCATTACGGAGCGTGCAGTAGAGGTAGGCGGTAGGACAGTTCGACAGGATACCGGAAAGCTATCTCAGGTGACGAAAGATCTGATTAAGAAACGTCAAAGCATGAGGGCGTCTAAATCTACCGACAGAATACAATTGACAGAGCTATCAATGTTAATAAATAAGCGCAAGGTAGCCGACATAAGGAAGTTAAATATGGAGAGGATCGAGCATGCTCTAAAGAACGGAGGCAGCCTAAAGGCGTTGAAGCGGAAACAAGAAATAGGTAAAAACCAGATGTATGCGCTAAGAGACAAGGAGGGCAATGTCATTAGCAATATGGATAAGATAGTTAAAGTAGCCGAAGAGTTATACACAAATCTGTAGAGTAGCCAATGTAATCATAGCGTTAATGGGAGAGACAGTAGCGCAGAGCAATATGTCATCCCGCCAGTAACAAAAGAGGAAGCGAAGAATGCCTTAGGAGCAATAGAAAGGGGAAAAGTAGCTGGGGAGGGAGGATCAGGTAACAGCAGATCTGTTGAAGGATGGAGGAGAGATTGTTCTAAATGAACTAGCCACCCTGTATACGCAATGCCTTATGACCTCAACCGTACCAGAAGCTTGGAAGAATGCTAAAATTATCTTAATTCATAATAAGGGAGATGCCAAGGACTTGAAAAACTATAGACCGATCAGCTTACTATCTTTTGCTTACAAGGTACTTACTAAGGTAAATGCTAATAGAGTTAGTGTAACCTTAGACTTTAATCAAACAAATGATCAAGCAGGCTTTCGTAAAGGATATTCCATAATAGATCATATTCACACTATCAATCAGGTGATAGAAAAATGCGCAGTATATAACCAACCTCTATATATAGCCTTCATTGATTACGAGAAAGCATTCGACTCAGTGGAATCCTCAGCAGTCAAACAGGCATTGCGTAATCAGGGTGTAGAAGAGCCTTATGTCATAATGCTGGAAAATATATATAGCAACTGCACAGCTACCATAGTCCTCCATAATGTCAGCAATAAAATTCGAATAAGAAAAGGCGCCAGTCAAGGAGACACTATCTCGCCAATGCCATTCACCGCCTGTTTACAGGAGGTATTCCGAGGCCTGAATTGGGAACAGTTAGGAATAAGAGTAAATGAAGAATACCTAAATAATCTGCGATTCGCTGATGACATTGCCTTGCTAAGTCACTCGGGAGGTGAACTGCAAAATCATGATGAATGAGCTAGACGGGCAGAGCAGAATGCTGGGTCTAAAAATTAACCTGCAGAAAACCAAAGTAATGTTCAACATTCTAGCAAGGGAACAGCAGTTCACAATTGGTAGTGAGCGCCTGGAAGTGGTAAAGGAATACGTCTCCTTAATGCAGGTAGTGACAGCTGATCCGGATCATGAGAGGGGCATAACTAGAAGGATAAGAATGGGGTGGAGCGCATATGGCCGGTTCTCTCAGATCATGAATGGCAGTTTACTAATTTCCCTCAAGAGAAAAGTGCACAACAGCTGTATCTTACCAGCACTCACCTACGAGGAAGAAACGTGGAGGCTAACGAAAAGAGTTCAGCTTAAATTAAGGACAGCGCAGCAAGCCATGGAAAGAAAAATGATAGGTGTAGCATTGAGAAATGGGAAGTGGGCAGAGTGGGTGAGGGGACAAACGCTGGTTAAATATCCTAGTCGAAATCAAGAAGAAGAAATGGGCTTAGGCATGGTATGTAATGCGAAGGCAAGATAACCGCTGGTCCTTAAGGGTAACAGAGTGGATTCCAAGAGAAAGTAAGCGTAGCAGCGGACGGCAGAAGGTTAGGTGGGCGGATGAGATTAAGGAGTTAACAGGAAAAGGGAGGATGACGCTGGCAAAAGACAGGGTTGATTGGAGAGACATGGGAGATGCCTTTGCCCTGCAGTGGGTGTAATAAGGCTGATGATGATGGGCTCTTTAATGCTTGAAGCATTATAAAATATGAAGCCTATTCGAATCGCTTTCTAGTAGTGCTCTGTTTTCCAGATCGTACTTAGCCACATAAGCTGTTTCTGCGATCCAGCTACAAGCCTTCCTTCTTCGCGCTTTTATAATACATCAAGGGTCAACAGCCATGGTGAGACAGCCGGGAGAGATAATACACAAACACGGGCGGAAAGAGCCTCTCGCTTGAGTGTCTGGCATGTTTTCCCGTTCGAGCCACACGCAGCATTCATTCTGCCCGCCTGACATTCTGTATACTCTATCATTCCTCCCGAGCGCCGTTATCGCGCGGAGAGTTTGCACGATGATACGTAGCGTGCTCGACAATGCTCAGAATCGCAGGCAGAGCAAGCCGCGCTTGTGTTCTCAAAGCATCAAAACGTGCTGCCTGAATACGATAGGTTCAAGGCAGAGGGGCGAGCCCTTTCTGTGTCCCCCATATTATTATGAAAGTCCCGTCATGCTTCACCGCTTCTCAGCGATACATCTACCGTCCCGGAGCGCCCGTCCTCCACCGCTGTAGGTCCGCAAGGCTGTCATGGAGGAAGGCGGGCGAGAGCCGCCTCTGCATCGGGTGCGTCACCTGCTGACAGGCGTCAACTGGAGGCCGACGAGGTTCGTGGACGACGTGCCGTACTACCACACGTGTGGCCTCTGCAATGTGATACCCAAGAAGACGATGCTGCTGCCTTGCTCTCACGTGCTGTGTGAGTCCTGCCACAAGGGAAGCCTTCAAGATGAACAGGCAGATGACGGTGCGGGTGGAGTGTGTCCTCTGGACCGGAAGCAGTTTAAATCGCGCCAATGTGCCAGGATCCAGCTGTCCGAGAAGAAAGCGAACAGTTTGCAGGTGAGAAACCGATTAACTTAAGCTTCCTCGATGTAGGTTATGTTGCAAGAGATTGGAGGTGCCAGTAAAAATTGCAAATATTTTATTTCTACTAACCGTCCTAGAGTATTGCTTGAAGCCCAAAGTGGTCATCAGATTTCCCACAGTGTAAACAGCGCCTGTGTTCTGCAATTTCGGACGAGAAGATATGCAGAGTCGCAAGAAAATCGGCAGATGCAGTGGTTGCGAATACGCATTCTATCGGAACAACCGTAAAGTATTTTTAATTTTGTCAAGGCGGTGAGTTTCTTGGTCTACTTGCTGTTCTTCATCGTCCTGTCAAATGTGAAGCTCGCCTTGATAACATGAATAAACCATCGTGCTGCCTACGCGATTATGTAAAATCCGTTCAGTGATGAGGCTCAGAGGCTCGTGGCAAATTATCTTCCCACTATCTCATAAAACAAGCACTACTGTTACTCTGTACACGTTCACGAAAAGCTGTTGAGTGGTAGATATGAAAGTTGGTTGTTGAGAGTGCACTTAGCATTTACCATCTCTTAAAGAGTGTTTTCTGTTCAAGCATAATTTAACCTTATTTGAAAGGCTACCAGAGTGCTCAATGCACTAAGCTGGAATAAACGATGTTTTGCTACATAAGAAGATTATTCCTCGGTGCTTACGTTGTGAGCTTACTAAAGCTCAGCCCCGAAATCATCCAAGTAGAGGACTGAAATTTACCAATTCCTATAACAGATCTCTGGAGATTTCGGCTCACATCTTATGAAACTGAGGAGAGAAGTACTAAAGCCTTGGTTAACGCCTGGCGTAGAGTATTGACCTCAACGCTTCCACAAGGAGGGCCATTATGTGACATGTAACTCAAATGGCTCACATTGTGGAGCCGATTCATTTGCTGTTGTAAAACGAAGAATTTTCAAGGCAAAATGATTTCTGATGCACTTGAAGACCACACTTTCAGAGAACAAGCTTCAGGTGAGACTGGCAACCACACAGCGTTGTAAGAAACTGGTGTGTGAAGAAGAAGACGGGCATTATCCTAGCCACCCTGCCATCGCTCCGAGCGAGAGCCTGCCCACTCTGACAGACTACAGACCGTTTCGCCATCGCCTAAGCGCTGATCTTAGCCCCCGTTACAGGTGTAACGATAAGAAACAGGAAAAAAAGCAGGAATTGGATAAAAAAAAGTTTGCAACAACTTAGCTAAACCAACTACTGTACGATTAGAATCACTATTTGGATAATAAGAAACCGGAAGCGTGGCAGCAAATAGCAGATAATGAGGATTATTCAAAAGGCAGCGAACTTTGCAGGACAGGATAAGATGGAAACTATAAAGAGAAAAATCAAGACCGTTTTACGACCGGGAACCTAATGGAATACTGATAATGAGTTTAATGACCGTAATGAATATAATGGTGACCTCTTGTTTCGTTACAGGTTCCAGGAAAAGGGCATGGAGATTCCTAACTGGTCGTGTGGTGTAGGGTTGCAAAACATAGGCCTGAGCGTTGCCGGAGTTTTGGTTGGCGTGGGCAATTTTTATGAGTCTATTATTGTGGCTCTAAAATATCTGCATGCGGAGGTGCACGCACGCGTCCCAGCCATTGGTGTGAGCAGTGGGGAGCATGACGCTGTTGGAGGCACAATAACGCACTCACCCTTTTGCTCACTGAGTTCCCTATAATTGGCCATGCTCAATAATGACGTTTCTCTACTGTTCTCGTGCTGCGTCTACGCTTCAAATCAGCATGTCCAGCCATGGTGCAGTGGTAGGGTACAATTTCTTTTCTCATTGTAGAGTAAGGGTAAAAGTTTTAAACCTCTTCATTGTTGGAAAATCACCGGTAAGACCACTTTTGGATAAATTATCTACAAATAAATGGTGCATTGCGAGGAGCGCATGGAGGAATATGCCAACTCAGTTGAAGACGATTTTCGCTGGAACTGCAGATATGTGTTTTTAAATATTTTTCAACATGGCCCGCCAAGTGTTACTCCTGCCTCTGTCTGGAGACCCCGCGGCCGTCCCTTGATGCCAGGCTTCGACGCAGCATCCAGGAGCAGGTCGCCGACGTTTTGAGCTCCAGCTCTCGGCTTCCACCTGTCACGCTAATACACCTAAGTCTGGCACCCATCCTTCGCGCCGCTGGCACCGCCTCGCCACGCCGTCATGAACGCCTGGCGCACCCAGGACAACTGCCCCATTTGTTATGCCTGTGGCTTTCCGGGCCGCAGCACCCGGATTTGTCTCAAACAAGCGCCGAATTTCCGTGAGAGGGCTCGCCCTTTCCGCGACTACCACGCGCCTCATTCTCTAGCCATTTCATCCAGCCCCTCTGCGAAGTCCTTCTATCTAGACTGTTCCTCCTGGTCTTCACTTCAGTCGCCTCATCTCCGTCGCGAATCTTTCTTCCATGCATCACCGCGCACTCATTCTCGCCCGGAGGAAGCTGCAGTTGCGGTGGCAAGAACTGCGCATCGAGCAGCTGCAGTGCTCCGTCCTCTGCCGCCAATGTTGTCGGAAGTGTTTGTCGATGGCGTCGCCCTTCACGTCCTCGAGGTCGCGGGGGCTGCTGTACTTGCTATTAGAAGAAGCACGCGACTCGGCTTGAATTAAGATCGTAAATTAGCTTTTGAAACTGATTGAAACGTCATTCGAGCGGAATGAGTATGTTTACTTATATTAAATATTTGGTTATCGGCAATGCAAAATAACTGCCTTTGTTGCGGATTCTGTCAAATAATAAACGCACCTACCTCAGCCGGATCCGATCAGGCTCAATTCGAAGCGGACCGTAAGCTCCGAAATAAAGTGCTTAAGAAAATGATGCAAGAATGCCGGTTTAAACATAGAATAAAAGCGGGTGACGATATACATATGCTAACTCCATTTTCGATGCGTATAGAAACAGTATAGATGACCCGATTCTATTAATCACAACGGAATAAATACCTAGAGGCTAGGAATATAAAGGGTATTTCTCTATTTGGATTAAGCATTGCGATTTATTCGTGTTTAGTGTCCATGAGCGCTCATGTATGTCGTCGCGTAGTCGAAAAATACGACAGAGCCGGTCCCAAAATAGAAAAAAACTTTTGTTGTCCCGTCGTTGCGACAAATTTTTCTGTAGTATTGCGAAGTTTTCTGTCGCTGCGGCAGAGCTGGCCCTGTCGTTACGACAGAAGACTGGTCAGGACTACACAAAATGTTGTTACCGCAGAAATTTCTGTTGTCAGGTCACAAAATACTACAGGAAATTGTCTTGTGAAAACAAAATTTTTCGTTGTGTTTTTAGTAGGAGGTGCACAGAAAATTTAAGAGTGCAGTTACTGCGTTGACTGGCGGAGCTCAGCGCAAGCGATGAGGTGAAATCTGCGGTGTACAGGTGGCTGCAAGAGTCAATCGGAGAAACTTGTTTCTCGCGTTATCTCAGCTTTGGGGATAGTGGTAAAGCAAATGCGTTGAACATCTTGTGGACTACATTGCCGGCAGAATAATCAAGGCTAATCCCACCTGTAGCATACTATAACTCAACTCAACTACAGTCGCAAACGGTAACTTCCTTTTTCCGTCGTGATTAAATTTCTTAGATATATAAAACTAATTATGCATATCCTTCAATAAGCAAATGCGAACGGTAGTGCGACCAGTTCGTTCTAGTTTCACTCTCCTTGTGATCTGTATTTCCCGTAAGTTAGAGACGGCAAGAAAAAGAAAGAAAAATAATGGTGCCTTTCCCGCACCACGAATTCACACAGCATGTTTAACCAATTGAAAATAAAAGATTATGGGCCGAAGCCTATAACACTTTTTAAAATAGAGAGAAAGTATGTTTTTACCATGAACGATTGCACAGCCACGAGCGGGCATGGATGGATGGAAGTTTGTCTCAAAACAGCTGCGTGGTTTTATGACGTTGATTTACCCTGGGCGATTGATTTCTTGCAAACGAAAAAAGGTTTATGTGGGTTTAACATCCCAAAGCGACTCAGGCTATGAGGGACGCCGTAGTGAAGGGCTCCGGAAATTTCGACCACCTGGGGTTCTTTTACGGGCAGTGACATCGCACAGCACACGGGTCTCTAGAATTTCACCTCTATCGAAATTCGACCGCCGCGGCCGGGATCGAACCCGCGTCTTTCGGGCCGGCAGCCGAGCGCCATAACCACTCGGCCACCGCAGCGGCTTCAAACGAAAAAAGGAAAGATAAATTGTACAATGTTTAAGAAATTTAAGTAGTTCCCAATAAAGTTTCGGTATTATTGAATAGAAATTAAGTTAGGCAGTTGTCGTCCTGACAAAATAGTTGTGGTAGGTCTGGAATTTGGAGTCCAGGGTCCCAGGGTCAAAGAAGCCTCTTCGCTGGAACAAACGGGGTTACATGTTTCTTACCAGAAAAACAACTCACTAAAATTCACGCCGAGGATTACATTTCATCCTTGCCGCCAATCATTTGTTGCTTTAAATTTCAGATAACCTATCCGAAGAATAAAAATTGTTCACTTAATATGGGGCTTGAAGTAGAGATCCAGGAAGGAAAAATTTCCTTCACATCCATTGCTCTGCAGAACTAGAGGGGCTGTGAATAAATTTCAAGATTTTTGGATTAACTTGTAAGAATAAATATTACATACGTGTCAGTTTTGTATCTAAATACTGGTGTGGCTCTAAATTATATCTTGTACATTTTCCTCTTTTGCGCTAATAATGCATTCAATTGGTATCATAAATGTATTTTTATGAACATCTTCATAAGAAGCATTTTGTTTATTTCGAAATACCCACCGGAAAAGTATGTATAGCAGTTTTTAACGCCTCACCACATGAACCTTGTTAAGAGTGGCAATTCCAAGACAAAACGGAAAAAAGCATTTGAAGATTGGGAACGCGTTAGAAAGAATTTGTGTCGTAACAAATATAAGAAAAAAGGATTGTACAGTAAAAGATGTGCCGTAGAGAAAGAAATGATTTTCTGTTATATTGAGGATTGCTTTCAGCATTACATTTTTTCTAAAGAAATCTCTACAGGTGTAGCTGTTCAAACGGGTGGTTAATAACCGAAAAATCGGAGGGTGATAAAGGAGGATGAAATTACTCAAGTGAGAATGATGAAAAGAGAAGGCATGATTTAAGTCTGGACTGAATCACTAATTATAACTACCCTAACATGAAAACATGCCATCTTGGGAGGTGCTACGTGGTGTTAAGGATATGCCAGGCATTGAAAAATTAAAGACCGATCAGCTTACTGTTCGTTGCCTGCAAGGTATTTACTAATGTAATCGCTAATAGAGTCAGGGAAACCTTAGACTTTAATCAACCAAATGATCAGGCAGGCTTTCGTAAAGGATATTCCACAATGGATCACATTCACACCATCAATCAGATGATAGACAAATGAGCAGAATATAACCAACCCCTATATATAGCCTTTATAGATTTCGAGAAAGCATTTGACTCAGTCGAAACCCCAGCAGTCAAGCAGGCATTTCGGAATCAGGGTATAAAAGATCCTTATGTAAAAATACCAAAATATATATATATATATATATATAGCAACTCCACAGCTACCATAGTCCTTCATAAATTCAGATATAAAATTCAGGCAAGAGAGGTCAACAGATATCGCGCTTAATAAACAAAATCAAGTGATCATAGATTGCTTTGAGGACCGAAAAATTGTTCTCAGAATATATGTTGATTTTACAAAGGAATTTGACTTAGTCCATCATTGTCTGCTAGTGGATAAGCTACTCTATTATCGAATCAGAGGAATAGGTTTATCCTTAAATGAATCCTACCTTGAAAACCGCATGCAAATGGTTGTCATTGACCGCACATCGTCAACATTAAAACCTATGTTTTCTGGAGTCCCACATGGTAGGAATTTAGGCAAATTACTCTTCAATAATATATTAATGATATATTTTACGTGCCTTTAACTGTGCCTTTAATAGCTTACGTCGACGATCTCACAAGGTTTGGCCGGGTGATAATGAAAGAGATGTATTGAATGTAAACGAATTTTTAGAATATTTGTGAGAGTGGTCGGGAAAGAATGGTTTAAGAGTAAATGCTAGGAAAACTAATGGAATTATCTTCCGTCCAAAGAACAAGCCTATCTCCATGAATTTTGATCTCATGCTGGGTAACACTAGAACTGCAGTTGAAGACAATATAAAATGCCTCGGTGTGGTGTTCACGGAAACCCTGAGTTGGGACGAACATATGAACACTATCTACATGAAAATGAACCCAGTCAGTGGTGTCGACATAGACACAGGCTTCTAACAAAGATAAATATTATTATGTCTAATGCATACTTAGTTCCTATTATTACCTACTGCGTAAGTACCACACCAAAAATAAAAAATACAAGATATAAGTTCCACAAAAAGTCAGATCGATTGTAAATGTGCCATGGCATTCCCATGTGTTTCTTTACTTTAAGTAATATGGTATTTTGTCTCTTGATATATTGCACCCATTGAAATTATTACGTGCATAAAAATTCAGTTAAAAGAAATAATCAACTGTTGCTTGCAGCCTTTAATCTACATTATTACACACCAGTGTACAATACACGGTGTCTTTTACCCTGGCTTCTACCCTTTTGCCGTACCTCATATCGTAAACATTCCTTATCCTATAAGTTTGGAAATTACCTTAACAATATTGGCAGCAAATAATATATGTATACAAGACATCTCCAAGAATCAGTTATTATCTGTCATGTGCATTGTCGATTCTATTGTGGCATCACTGTAAATAGGTTTGGTGTGGTGTGATGCATGTTGTTCGTATTATTTATGTGCATTTCTTTTGTTTTGTACGCGATCAGGTTTATAGTGTTGTTGTCCTTTTTCTTGTTTTGTTTTGATGAGGACATTAAGCTTACCTTAAGTCTGATGTTCCCAAAATACACATCCACACAATCGACATCTTCACTACCGCCGTGCAAAGGCTGATCACGGAAAGAACAGCTGCCCAAAACACGACCTGGCTGTGGAACTGCAGGGGGCAGAGGAAAAAGCAGAGCTCCCTTGCGACATGCCTTCTGCACACAGCACACTAGGTAATGACCATCACAACATTGACACGCGCCTAATACACGATACGAAAATAATTTACACCACATCGGTGGCTCAGTGGTTAGGCCGCTCGACTACTGAGCAGGATGAAACGGTACCAGCCCACAGCGGATTCAAAGGTGGTCAAAATTATTCCGGAGAGTGATGTCTCCGGAATAATTTTGACCACCTTTGATTCCGCGGTGGGTTCGTTCGGAACAACCGACCTCCCTGCGGTCAGCTTCTAGCATTGGCTCTCGCAAGCTGGACATTTGTGTGAGGCGTGAGACAGAGCACAGAGGGCTCCTGGACTTTTTGGAGCCCTGACAGGGCGCAATATATTTTTTATTTTTACTTATTTTTTAAAGAAAATTCTAAGACTCCTCCTCTTCCTCGCGGTTCAGTATCGCCGACACCACGACTGCGATGACGATCACGATCCCCGCTGCGACACAGGAAAGTGCAACCCAGAAGAAGGGGGACGCGACGAAATCCGACTCCCGAATACTTTCCTTTGCTGCATCCTCAGCTTGCGTTGTCGTCACCTTTGAGGTCGGGGCCCTTGTCGCTGTGGCTTTCGTGGTGGCAGCTAGTGTAGTTGTAACAGGCGGAGGGCCGCAGTCCACTGATACCGGGAACGAAGTACCGGTTAGCCCATCGCTGTTAGATACTTGAACTGCCAGCCAAAAGTGCCAGTCCAAGTGCTCAAATGGCTGAAACGAGCAGAAGGTGCGGGGAATTGACAGAGTGACGTTGTGCTTGGCACCAGGTGGTTTTGGGTCCAGGTTGCCTTCGACGACATTGGCTTTCGTGATCTCAGCCTGGTTTTCAAAGTCGTCCCATAGGTCATCGTAGAATTTTGCGGCTCGAATAACCACGGCAGAAACTGCGAAAAAATAACGCCATTGAAGAGGAATCAGGAGACCATCCTTTGTAACGTCGTCCTAAGCTGTGCCAACTATTTGCGCTGATATTCTTTAGTTTCCCTCACCAAGTTCATGTGACCGTTCTGGCGGTATATGTGTTGCACGACGGAACATTAAAAGGGGTCGAACGTGTTCGGGATGCCACGGGCGTCTGCCTGACCCTCTTAGCGTCAAGTAGTAGTGATGGGCAAAGACGTGAGCTAACTAAAAAAAACCCACAAAGTAAAAGACCACAAAGAAAGAATATTAAGGGGGAAGTATCTTTAATTAGCACACTGGTAGGTGGTAACAATGGGCTTTATTTCAGTTGCACGCATTGATCGTCAATTACGTCCTCGTTTACGTTCGCACCTTTTCCACCGATAAGTCTGTTCTTATGAGTGCAAATAGTTGCGAAGCTATAATTCTCTCCGCTGTGCTAGCAGTTTCTTACACTCTGTCTGTCATAGTCTAAAGGTTCAATTCAATTCAATTAACTTACTTCCCAACATGTATATACAAAAAGTGTGAAATTCCCAGGGAATCTTTTCGTTACCTCTGTATGTTCCATGCGTTTTTTATTAAAGAAGTATTGATGTAAAAACTGTCTCTGAACTTAATAATAATAAATACCTGCAGTAATAGTGTGAAGCTGTCGGAGCCAGTTGCTGTCTGTATTCGTTATAATGCCGAAAACAAAAGGCGCAGTACATCAAGAGCCATTTCCACCCCATAACTGCACACATATGCACCCGTTTCATATGGCAGCTGACGAGCTCAGTGGGAACTTGTCTTTATTCGTAAATTACACGTGACATTTCGAATTCACGGTGATATTCAAATTAAAGTGTGTAGGTTTATATGAGACGGTTCTCTGACGAGCCCGGGAGGCAACCACCGGTTATAAAAGCTTCTTTAAATGTTCTGACGCTTTCCACAGCACTACTGGATAACCCGTACTGTGGAGGCAGCGAATAGCAATACTGTGGATAAAGCGGTGTGTGTTAGCCTCAGTTATGTAAAATGCACCATTAGATTTATTTAAAGGAATACATTTGCATTTATAGAACATGTTTCCCGGCGCATGGAAGTGTTCAGCATCATGCAGAACGCGTGGGATTAAACTCGATTTTATTTAGCAATCAAGAATGTTACGCAACATAGCGCCGACTGTGCCACGACAATAATAAAAATCTACAAATGCTTCCCTCCCTCTTTCATCGTTGCCAACTTGCGCAGTTTTTCATCCTTGAATACTGCACCTAATAAGTGGATTAAGCCTGTAAGCCCCGAACACTTAACAAAACATGTCAGTTCTTTAGTGCTTACCCTTTCCATGCGACAAGCGAGCTCCAGGCCACGTCCAAGTTAGCTGCACCAGGAAAGTTCCCGGAATCGCGTGCGATTTAATCAACCAGTTTTTTCCTGGTGGCACTTGGTTTACCGTAATATCTTTCATGACAAAAAAACTACCACAGTCGGCCACAGCCTGGAAATCTTCCATAGTCTCCGCGGCTGTGCCGGTGCTGTGGTCGGTGATGTCGTCGGAGGGGTCGTCGACAATCTCGAACATAGAGATCGGGTACCCGGTCGCCAGTTCGGGAAAATCGGACACTGGTTCGAAGCTGGTTCCCGGGGCTGCTCCTGCGTGAGTCGCAGTTGAAAAAGGGTAATAAGAAGAACTAGGAGGAGAATTCAGACGACAAGTGAGTTCGCAAGCTCATTACAAAAATTATAAGGAGGATGCGCCCCTGCCTTTAGAACGAGCCACGCAACTTGGGGGACAACTTCCACCATTTCTTCAACTGCGCTCTGTAGTTGTTTTGAGTCTGCGATATATAGAGGTAATGAAAGTGACAGATACGTGTATGCGCGTACAGTTAGAAAGCTCTCTATGTTTTCTACACCAATGCCGGATTCATAAGCAGACGGTTTTTGCACCAGGAAAACGCCGTGAGTGGCGGCTGATGCCCACCGTCTGTCACACGCAGCACAGATCACAGCCCCGCCACCAGCGGAGAGGAGCGTGGTGCTACTGCCAGGGGAAAGCAGAAACACCCCCTCCCCCTGCCAGGCCGCTGTACGATCGCTTTTTATCCGCATGCGCCCGCGTCGTTGCGGCAGTGCGCAAGGGCCGCGGAAGGGCCGGACCATAGTCAAACAATGGGGCGCATGAACGCATCCGCCTGTGCACACGAAGTTCATTAACTTCAACTTTTTGCCGAGAAACGCATAATATTGGGCGCATGTATCTAAGACGAGTGGTGACAGCGACTTCGAGGTTCACAGTGTGCCACAGCGGTAAGCGGCAGTTTCCCCCAAGTTGTTTTGTCGCCGTCTACACCGAGTTGACCGAGCAGCCTTCAACCTACGGCGTCTACGCAAGATGTATACAGTGCCGGCGTCAAGAAGTGTTTATTTGGAACCGTTTGTTATAGCTACAAGTGTTCTTTATTTGCGCCAGGATCTTCGCGAACAGCAGCGATAAGCAGCTCCCCATGATGAATTTCCTTCACAGCGCAGTGACAAGTGTCAGTGCAGTGAAAGCGATTACAGTCGGAACGAGTGATCTTAAGTCAGTGGTATCGCCTGCAAGTACAATTGCGTCGGAAAAGCTTACCACGCACGTCTTGTTATCCGAATGCTGAAAGGAACTTAGAGCTGTACAGCAGATCGTGGTTCGGGAGCAAGAGTGTGTCCCGAGTTTGAGAACAGCCGCGAGTGCGACCCGACTAAATGAACTTCGTGCTCTGCAGTCAGTCGCATTCATGGCAGCGGTTGCAGTGAGCGGGAGCACAAGTCGTTGTCCTGCGGCATAGTTTGTGTGTACTGTGTTGGACAACCACCGTCAGTGCGACGAGACCATTCTGAAACTTGTGTTTTGCTTAAGCGAAACATCCTCGGCTGCACGGCTGTTGGGCGGTTTTCTGCCAGGACTACCGAAGTGTCGCAAAAATTCTGCGGCATTGTGCTCCGTAAAGTGGAATTACCAACTATGAGTGGCCGCGTTACGATGGTATGCCGGAGGCACTGTGAAATCTGTGTGAAAACATCGGTGTGCATGCAAGCTTTTACATCTAGAGCGTCTTTTTTAATTTCCTGCCGGCTGAGCAGGCCCATATCGGCAATAAACATTTGCGCGACAAATTGAATGAATCTAACTTCCCCTGCTAGTGATCATGGTCTGAGAAAAAGCAGTAGTGTTAATCATGGGTTGTAACATATTATCACCAGGTCAGGAACACTTATATAGGAAGAAAAACCATTGTCGCAACTCTTTCACCGGTGTTTTACAATGCAGAAGTCTCTAATATGGGCCCACTGACGCAGCTCTCTCTCATGAGAATTTCATTTTATCTGATGCGAAAAAAAGGAAAAAAAGACCAAGGCAGATGCTTACGCTTCTCAAAGCAAACAAACCATAGCCTATAAAATTGTGCCGCATTAATATTGTCAGCGACAAACGTAGCAGGAAGCGGGAAGCACAGCCCTTTACTGGAGCGCGGCTTGCCGAACAGCCGCGCTCATTAGAGACAAAGACGACGTTTGGGCAAGCGCTGGGAGACAGGTTCGGCCACCAGGTGGCCACCAGGTTCGGCCACTCCACTCCACTGTGACGAACTTGCTGGCTCGCGGAGGGATTGTTATGTGGTCGTCACATACGCGCAAGATTACCCTGGTGGGTTCGGTGTTGGTGACAACGACTCGCTGGCTGGAAAAAATATACCATAAGCTCCCGAAGGTCGATGGCCGGCAAATACTCTAGAAAGAAATTCATGCCCAGAATGAAACCTTTAGAACAGTCACGTAATTCGTCAAAGGAGCCAGTGAAAGTAAGACCGCGGATCTGGATGCGGCTGGTGCAGACGCCGATCGGCGTCACCGCATAGCCACAGGCGGTGCGGACCACGGGTCCATGCACACCAATGCGTCAGAACCTTACGAGAGTCGTGGCGAGCTGCCTGCCCATCACAGAAAAATCAGCTCCGGTATCGACGAGTGCGGTCACTACATGACTGTCGGCGGTTGCTAAAATTTCAGCAGTAACTAATCGCTCGCAGCACGTCGGTGCGGTTGTCGAATCGGGTCGTCGCCGCTCGGGCCGTCGCGTCAAATCTTCGGGTGGAGGCCGTTGACATTGTGTAGTGGAGGCGGCCCTACCGCCGGAGGACGCCGTCTTCAGTTTTCTCGGTGAGGGCACGTGCCTCTGAACTGACCAGAGGGTGAGGGCAGACTGGGAGAAGCAAAGCGCCTCGGGGTGGCGATCGAGATTGGCGCCGCTGCGAGGTCGGCGGCTGCACCTGAGCGGTCAGGTACTCCTCTATGTCCTGCGGTCTTTCAACATAGCGCCGTCGAGGCGCGTCCGGAGGGTGTCCTCTCAGACCCTTTCGTCGGTACGGGCAATTCCGCAGATTATGGCCGGGCTCCCCCACAGTGGTAGCAGAGCGGGTGATTGTTGAACGTTTGCCATACGTGCGCTTTGCTGAAAGGAGGGCACAGGTCCTGCTGCTGCTGCTCGACGGGACGCAGGTAACGATGCTGTGGTCGTGGTCCGGCAACACGGCGAAACACTTACGGCTCGGGGGCCGATCGGCGCAGGGCATCGCTGTAAGACATGACGTGCGGCTCCGATAGTGGTGCATGTGGTGGCTGCGCCACTCGCCGGATTTCGTCACGGAGGACATCGCCTCTAGAAGGTAAGCTTGCCGACGAAGCATTCAAGTGGAGGTGTCGTAGTTCTTCGCAGACAATGCTCTTCACAAGCTCTCGCAGCGCCTCATCCCCGGGGGTTCGCAAGTACGTGCAGTAGTGATCTGCTGCTACATTTGCCTGACGGCCGTATAGAGCACTCCGTTCCTGCAATGAACGTTCCATGCCAGTAGCTTCCTTGGAGAAAGCGGTGACGGTTCTAGGAGGGTCGGGCATGGCCGTGTCGGCCCGATTGCAGAGGTGGGTCAGGTACTCAATAAACTTGGCCACGCTATCGTTGGACTGCTGTGACCTGGAGCAAAGGGCAATTAGAGCATTTTCCTTTCGCTCGCTCGACCTGAATGTGGCGAGCAACTCACGGCGAAAAGCTTGCCATTTGGAGAAGGTCGCCTCGAACCACCTTTTCGCTGAGTCTTGCCGTGCGAAATACACATTCATCAGCTTCCGCTTGTCGTCTCTTTGGTTGAATGCAGCAACATGGTCAAAACTGGCCAATCAACCTTCAACATCCTGGAACTGGTCGTCATGGAAGGATGGTGGCGACAGAGGTGCGAGAAAGACGAACGACGGGGCACTGCCGGAGTACTGACCTGTCTGGGTGCCAGTGGTGAAAATCATAGCTCGTACAGGCCTTGTCAGTGGCTCAAAATCGGGTTGCAGGCCTCGCAGGCGGCGGCTCGCTTTGTGGACAGGTGTGGCCTCCGCGCGTCGGGGAGGAGCGTCAACGATATCGTCGTGGTCAGCGTACATAGGAGGGCACCCAGCAACTCCACTAAATGTCACCGACAAACGTAGCAGGAAGCGGGAAGCACCGCCGTTTTCTAGGGCGAGGCTTGCCGAACAGCCGCGCTCATTCGAGACAAAGAAGAGGTTAGGCTACCGGCTGGGAGACAGGTTACGACACCAGGTGACGGCGGTGGCAGAGTGTCAGCAGTGTGGCAGTATGAACACTTTGGTTCTGGATCAGAACTGTGCGTACAGAGTTTCCGTAATAGCGAACAGTGATTAAAAATTAAACGCATTTTCAGTAAACTGCTGTGATTACAATGTGTGCTTTGCTTAGCAGCGTGGAGTCAAGTTGGATATTAGACAGATGGTTGCAATATTAAGTGCATTATCGTGGTTGCCATGGCTATTGGTAAAATGCAGTGATCTTGAAGTGCTCCTTGAGCCATGGCAATCGGGATAGAAACTGTACTCTTTGAATCAGCACCTGATTCCATATTTATTTTTGCTTTCATTACGCTGCTGTCGCCGAGGGGCTCAACAACTTGGCTTTATTGGTGTCGAACAGTTGTTAACCAGCGTTTCCTAAGTAAGCAGTACCAGCTTGTGTAAGACATTCCCGAAGCCTTTAGAAGCATATGTCATCAATGCACATGCACACATGCATATTCTGCGTTCATTTACCTGTGACTACCGGCAATTTACTTTATTTGCTGGATGAAGGCGATGGTGGGCCGATGAGAATGTAATTGTCAGAAATGCAAAAAGCTTTCTAGATTTACTTTGCCTTCTTTCAATTGCCGCATTTCTAAATTTGTTTGCTTGAATGTAGATGCTTGTTTGCACATTCCACAATTCTCAGCTATAGGCTTCCGCGGACACACATCTGTTCACATTTGTCATATGATAGTGACAAGGCCATATTTCTGCATATTGCCAAAACCACGTTAATGAGGTTTATATGATTTCTCAAAACGTGCTATGCGCTATTGAACTGTGGTTGGCGCTGCAATGCTGACATTGTGCCGTTTCTGAAAGTCCTACAGTGGCGGTGCAGCCATTGAGCTGCCGAGGCTGAAACCGCATTTAATTTCAACCCATTCCCTGCTTCACACCTGCATAGTTCTCCTCGTGCCCGACGTGTTTTAACTCGAGTAGTTTTTTTCTTCGTGCCGTGTGCTGTATAAAAAAAACGCATCCAATTAGTGTTGCAAGTAAACACCTGTGAGATTATAACAACAAGTTTATACAGTTAGCGAGCGGCTTAATTATTTAATTCGTGCAGTGAACAAAGTGCGCCAGGAAATGAGTCGCCGAGCCTTTCAGTGCCAATAATTTTGACGCCAGGAAGAGAAGTGCTTTGTCAGTCAGAAAGTGCAAGCGGAGAGAGTTGGCATGCACGGCTGTTCAAGGTTTAACAAAAACTGATCTCTATGCTGCAAGGGGTTTAGGGCAATTCCAGGGTGCAACTGCCATATTATTCAGCCTGTATTTGTCGCCAAACAGTTCTAACAGTCCTTGCGCTGTGTAATACTATCTGGTTACCACAGGCCAGACGTTCGCATTGATGGCCATATAACACGACAAAAATATGCGAGTCCCAATGGGCTTTGTGCATTTAAACCCTCTCAGTTGTCCAAACAGAAAGTTTCCATGTTAAGCATGCATGCTTTGATAAAGTTTCATCCCCAGAAAAACTGTCCTTAATTCAAGCCATCACATTACAGGGTGGATACTAACGAGGCATGGCTGCACACAGCAGAATGTGGTAATTTTTTAGTTCTGATAATATCACAAACACCAAATCATCGCACCATTTCTATGAGTAGCATGGGTTCCTAATGTGACAAACTCTTACGCTGCTAAATTTTTGTGGCCAATTAAATTTTTCTTTCGAAATCGGTACGCTTTTTCAAAAGCATTCCTCTGATAGCATACTTTTCGTTCGTGAAATACACTTGCGCCTTAGTCCCTTTGAGAAATCATCCGATAAAATCCTTTATTAAATAATGCCTTGCAGCGTACTGTTGTGAGCAGGATTTAAGTGATCCTAGCGAGCTAACAGCAGTTGTCCCATGCTAACTCTTGCTCACCCTCTCTTTCTTTTTTCGGAATCTCGGGCAACCCCAAAGGTGTCGTACTTGACTCTTCACTTTTTCTTACATTCATTAACTGCATTCCTTTCAAAGATTTATTTAACTAGTCTTCATTGATTGCTATACGGTCTGCCATCCTACTGTAAATATTGTAAAGGAAGGCCAGGCCGAGACGGCAAGACGTGTGTGGAAGGCTAGACCCGAAGGAACTGCGAAAAATTGGGAACTACAACTTAAACTACAGCCTGTACGCGGACGACATCAACCTCTGGATCAACAGAGGGAGCGACGCAGAGATCAATCAAACGCTGCAGGCGGCAGCAGACGTCATCTCAAAGTACGCGGAGGACAGAGGACTTAAATGTTCGCCTGAAAAATTAGAAATCTTCGTGTATAATGACAAGGCACTCAGGAACAAACCTCTCTCTGAACCAAAGGTGTACGTGGAAGGAAGGGAAATACAAAAGGTAGAGACAATACGAATATTGGGCCTTCACTTACAAACACACGGGAGGAGCACGATCACAATTAACAAATTAGAAAACCACGTGACCCAGACATTAAACCTCATCAGGAGGGTCTCACGTAAGGGAGGCGGCCTCAAGGAAAAAAACCTCCTAAGATTGGTACAGGCCTTCATCATTAGTAGAGTGGGATACGCCACGCCATATCTGAACCTAAAGGCAGATGAGAGGAGCAAGATAGACGCGCTCATCAGGAAATGCGTAAAAAAGGCCCTAGGGCTCCTAATCTGTACATCGACGGAGAAGCTACTGGCCCTAGGACTGTATAATACGATTGCAGAAATCGCGGAAGCGGTTAAAACCTCGCAACTTGAAAGACTCAGCACGACGCGAGTAGGAAGAGCTACGCTAAGTAATCTTGGAATGGCCACGACAGGGGGCAAAAGGAAAGGGTCGTCGACATTGACAGGGAAATCAGGGCGCACCTAAGAATCCCTCCCCTACCCATGAATATGCACCCTGAGTTTAATAAGGAAAGGAGACAGAAAAGGGCGGAAGCGATAGAAAGAATATATGGGGTAAACCCCGAAATGAAGTCGCCTACGTAAATGCGGCAGGGGACAGAAACAGTCGATACATGACCATAGTGGCGGTAGATGGGGAGGGCACCCTCATCACGGCGGCCACCATACTAGGGAAAGAAACCGAGATAGCGGAGGAAGCCGCGATAGCGATCGCTTGCGCTGGCACCAAAGCTAGATATATTATTAGCGACAGTAAGACTGCAATCCAAAATTTCAGCAGAGGGAGGATAAACCCCCTCACCACCAAAATTTTAACACAAGGAGTGATTGATAGGACGATCAACATCATCTGGACCCCGGCGCACGAATCTGTCAGCGGTAACGAGGCGGCCCACAGTGCAGCTCGAGATCTCTACCTCCGTGCTGTACAGGATGGGTCGGCTCAGGCCGAACATGATAGAGAAGGGCGATTAATCTCGTATCAAGAGCTTACAGAACACTACAAGCAATGCCGGAGGTGTTTTCCCCCACCAAACACGGCGTTAAATAGGAGTCAGGCGACGGCGTGGAGACGCCTGCAGACTGGAGTATACCCAAACCCAGTACTAAACAAACATATCCGATCGGACTGCGAGGACGATAAATGTAAAAAGTGTGGGGCGAGAGGAACCCTCGACCATATAATTTGGGAGTGCGCTTACTCCCCAGGCAGGGCGCAAAACATTAGCAGTAGGGAAGCCTGGGAAACCTTGTTGGGGAGCTCGGACCCTGAGCTCCAAATCACCGCCGTCCAACTGGCAGAAGAGGCCGCCGGCGAAACCAACCCGGCCAGCATCGAATGCGACCATCCCGTGCGGCTGGGCCGCTCCTAAGTTCTCTCCCCTGTAAAGGGGGGTGAGACAGAGCGGCCCAGGCGGTGTGGTCTTTCTCTGTTGGACAATAAAAGTTTTCAGCAACAACAACAACAACCGAGATTCCCAAAAGCAAACACGGGCGCGTGCCACCGGCGCGTGCCACAGGCGCAGCCACGGGATTATGATGGTATGTACAAGAGAAAGATGATCCCTGGAAGGCTCACACAATCTGCCCGGGGGTCGGAAGCGGCCATCCTGGCCGCTCCTAAGCAACCGATGGTTCGCGGCGTACAAACGGTTTCAAACGGGAGACGTGGACAATCTCAGTACCACGGTGGCGTCGATCAGCTGGGGGAACAACAGGTGTAACACTGTAGTTCACGAGGGAAGTGCGATTGATGACCCTATAGGGACCAAGGTAGCGGTGGAGAAATTTGTCACTAAGGCCAGGGATGCGCAGTGGTGTGAAAATGAGTACTTCGTCACCTGGTCGGAAAGAGACCACACGATGAGTAGAATTGTAGCGACTCTTGCGGTCTTCCAGGCAGGCTGCAGTGTTGAGGCGAGCAAGGTGACGGCATCTGGCCACACGGGATACGAACTGGGCAGGTACTGATGTGGAGGTATATTCAGGCGTAGAGAAGAAAGAACTGTCCAGAATTGTGGTGGGAGGACGGCCGTAAACGAGTAAGAACAGAGAATAAGCGGTAGTACGCTGTATTGCTGTATTATAGGCGAAATTGACAAACGATATAATAGTGTCCCAATTTCGATGATCCGGTGTGACGTCCATGGAGATCATATCAGATAGAGTCCGATGAAAACGCTCAGTTAGACCGTTGGCCTGGAGATGGTAGCTTGAGGTTGTCTTATGACGGGTGGATGATGCGCGAAGAACTTCGGGAACGATGGTCGATAAGGTCTTCCCGCGGTCACTGAGGAGCACCCGGGGAGCACCATGCCGTAAAACAATAGACTGCAAAAAGAAATTTGGAACCTCTTGAGCCGAGCCAGTGGGCACGGGTGCTGTCTCGGCGGATCGCGTAAGGTGGTCGACAGCTGTGATGACCCAATGGTTACCTCGATCGGAGAGAGGCAGGGGACCTTATAAGCCGATGCCGACGACTTCGAACGGCGTGGCGGGACAGAGAAGGGGGTGTAGGAGGCCAGCGGGTGCAGAAGCCGGCCGTTTGCGAAGTTTACACAGGAGGCAGGAAGTGACGTATTTTGCAACGCTGGAGGATAGGCCAGGCCAAAAGAAACGTCTCTTCACGCGGTCATATGTTTTGTGGAAACCAATGTGGCCGGCCGTAGCGTCATCGTGGAGAGCCGCTAGGAAATGGGAGCGAAGCACCAGCGGCACGACTGGTACCCAGCGGGTTCCATCGGGACAATACACGTAGCGACGTAGGATGCCATCTTCGAGCTTGAAGTTGCGTAGCTGTCGGCGGAGCCGAGTGTTGGATGGTTTTGAAGCGCCGGTTAGGCGGTCGATGATGGGACGGCAGTAGGCGTCGGCCAGTTGCTTCGAGCGGAAATCGTGTTTGTGGTCGGAGTGGTCAAAAGAAACTGCTGTGATCTGCGTCGAAGAGGGTGGGCTCTGGTCAGAGGAGGAATGTCATTGCGTAGAAAAACAGCAGGATGAGTCAGATAGTGGGCAGCGAGAAAGCGCGCCAGCGTCCTGGTGTTGGGGACCCGATTTATAAAGGATGTCGAAGTGGTACTCCTGGAGGCGCAGAATCCAACGGCCAAGTCGGCCTGTCAAGTTCTTTAGGGAAGACAACCAGCAAAGAGCATGGTGATCGGTCACAACAGTGAAATGGCGACCGTACAAGTAAGGGCGGAATTTTTGGACTGCCCAGACGACTGCTAAACATTCCTGCTCGGTAATGGTGTAATTTTTCTCTGCTGGAGTGAGGGTGCGGCTGGCGAACGCAATCACTTTTTCACGCGAAGTTGCGTCGCGCTGCAGAAGTACACCATCGAGACCGTGACTACTGGCATCAGTATGCAGGATGGTTGGAGCCGCGTCACTGAAGTGGCCAAGGACAAGGTCTGAGGTGAGGGCATGCTTCAAGGTTTAACAAAAACTGAAATCTATGCTGCAAGTGGTATTAGGGCAATTCCAGGGTGCAACAGCCATATTATTCAGCCTGTATTTGTCGCCAAACAGTAGTTAATGAAGGGGAGCAGCAATAGTTGGGAAATTTCTAATAAAATGCCGGAATTAGGATGCCAGGCCGAGAAAGCTGCGCAAATCTGCAGTCCGTTGACGACGTGAAGTGCAGAACCGCGATGATTTTGTCAGGGTCTCTACGAATGCCGTCGTGGCTAACGAGATGGCCCAAAATCTTAATTTCCTTCTGTGCAAAGTGGCACTTCTTGGTGTTCAGCTGAAGGCCCTCTGAAGCGAGGCACGTGAGAACCTCATTCAGGCGCGTGAGATGATTTTGAAAAGTTGAAGAAAGATAACAATGTCATCCAAGCAGCACTTCTCCCCTTGAGGCCACAAAGTACAGTATCGATCATTCTTTCAAATGCGGCAGGGGCGTTACAGAGGCCGAAGGGCATAAAATTAAATTAGTAAAGTCCATCGGGAGTTGCGAAAGCAGTTTTTTCTTTGTCGGCCTCGTGCATAAGGTATTTGCCAATAACCCGAGCGTAGGTCTAAGGTGGAGAAATATTCGGCGCCTTGAAGACAGTCAAGGGCATCATCAATGCGGGGCATCGGGTAGACATCTTTGCGAGCAATTTTGTTGAGCGCACGGTAGGCAACTGAAGATCGTACTGAGCCGTCCTTTTTTTAACCAACACTACCGGTGAGGACCATGGCTTGTTGAGGGACGAACAATACCGCGGTGTAGCATATCATGGACATTTTCTTCAATGACTTTGCGTTCGCTCGCAGAGAGAAACCCCATAAGGCCGTCGCCGTACGATCGAGTTCTCTTCGGTAAATATGCGGTGTTGTGTAACAGTAGTCCGTCCCAGTGGTGGGGAAGTTGCATCGAAAATGGCTCGGTGACTGCGAAGCAATGTGAGCAATTCTTGACGTTGATGCGGCGTGAGTTTCGGATTAATTGTCTTTGATAGAACAGTAGGAGAGACGTCGGTCGAAACAGGTTCCTGATGTAGAGGGGCGGTGAGCGCCATCACAGACATAGTTTGAGCATCTAATACGCAAGGGATGGAAGTTTCTTTGGGCAGCACGAGGGAATCGCGGGAAGTGTTCTTGGCTGCTACGATCGCTAAGCCGCTGCAGAAACGGTCAAGACTTGACGGAAAGGCGATCCCACGCGCAAAGTGGCGTTGAGACGGCGCGATGAGTACGTCCCCATCAGTGATGCGGTCGGAAACAACGTTAAGGGGTTGTTCGCACTGAGGAGGCAAAACTATCACCTGCGGAAGTGAGGGAATGATGGCGGTCGGAAGAGTCATGTGAAAAATCACTGTCATATGGATGACGCGGTCGCCACAAGAAATTAATGCTCAAGCTGTTGACAAGAAATCCCATCCCAAGATCATCAGATGCGCACAAGGTGAGAGTACAGCAAACTGCACATGGTAGCGGACACCGTCAATAACAACTCGCACAGTGCACTTCGCGGAAGGGCGCAGAGTGACATTTGCTCCACGAAGTTCAGTCCCATCATATGGTGTCGTCACTTTCCGCAAACGGCAGCGCAAATCAGCGTGAATAACCGAAATTGCAGCCCCTGTATCAATGAAAGCTTCGACAGGTAGTCCTTCCGCTAAAGCAGAAATCATATTGAACGGCCGATCTGGAGGACTTTTAGTGATTTCGCAAAGTGCAGTTTTACCTCCGGAGACTGCATCGCCTAGTTTTCCGAGTGACGGATAGGGAGAGCTGTTGCGGGTCGCAGTGGGGACACGGAACGGCGGTATGGAGATGGGGAGCGGCGTCGGAAAACATGGGCCCCACTAGGTGCACACGAGGGGGGCGGCGGCGGAGAGAATCGACGAAGCGGGCTGGAAGAAAGCCGACGTTGATAATAGGAAGAAGGTTGCTCACTCTCGAAGGCGGCGTAACCACGGCGCTCGTCCTGAAGGCGTCGACGACAAAAGCGGGAGATATGTCCTGTAATTCCACAGTAGTAGCACACTGGGAGGGCGGGTGCCAAGGTGCGTAATAGGATGGCGCAGCTGAAGCAGTCGCCATTGCGCTGATGTGATTGTATGTCGGTGCCGGTCGAGGCGGGTGGTCAAAGGGACGGGAAGATGCAGCTACTTGAGCATAGGTCGGTGCTGGGCTGGGAGCAGGAGGTTCAGGTGCGATAGGGTGGGTGAGTGTTGCCAACTCCTCTTTGATGATGTTACGAAGTCCAGCGTCATTAGAAGGCGCGAGAGAATGATCGCACCCGTGGTGGCAGACAGGCCCAAGGACTTGGAGCTCTTCGCGGATGATCGCTCGAATGAGTGTTCGAATATCGAGGTCCGCAGAGGTCAAGGCTGTAGCAAGGCCGGGGTGTGCGAGGCGGGGCTGCAAGCGGGAGGACTGCAGCTGGTCGAGGCGTTGGCAGGTGGTAATGATTGAATCGACACTTGAAGGATTTAGAGCAATTAGGGCGTTAAAAGCCACAGAATTGATTCCTTTCGGAACATGGTGGACGCGGTCAGCTTCCGGCATGGTGGGACTAAAACGACGGCAAAGGGCAAGTACGTCCTCGATGTCAGACGCATAGGATTCATAAGGATCTTGAAAGCGGGAAGCGAGCTTGGTCGTGGCGAGCTCAGTCCGAACATCCTGGTCGGCAAAGTAGTGACGGAATTCCTGTTTGAAGGTGGACCAGTTAGAAGTATGGTGTTCGCGATTGATGAACCAGTTTCTGGCGACCTCAATGAGGTAGAAAGAAAAGTTGAGAAATTTTAAAGCGACATCCCACCGGTTGTAGGCACTGCAGTGTTAATAGGTGTCGAGCCCGTCTTTCACGTCTTCGACGCGACGACCAGCGAACATCGGTGGGTCGCGTGGTCGGAAGGGCGCGGTCGAAGGGGGCGTTGCAGGTGACGCTGAGGTAGAGGATCCGGCGGGGCCAGGGTTGTCTTCGGTTGGCATGACGATAATGGGAGGTGCACAACGGCGACCGGAACGCAGCTTCAGCGAGTGGCAGGGTACAGGGCAGCAAGGGGATCGAGGTTCACCTCCATCACTTGTGAAGGAATGCCAGGACGAGACGGCAAGACGTCTGTGGAAGGCTAGACCGAGGCGGCAAGACGGCCGTGCCTGGTGTTTATTCCCAAAAGCGAACCCGGGTGCGTGCCACCGGCGCGTGCCACAGGCGCAGCCACGGGATGATGATGGTATGTACAAGAGAAAGAAAATGATCCCTGGAAGGCTCACAATATCAACATTCCTAGCCTCCGGAACAACCGTCTGCGTTTCAAGCGAAGCAACACAGGGACTTCTATTGTGTGATGTGGTTAAAATGCTAGGTACGTATGTTTACGCATGTGACTTTTATGTGCGTGCATCATATGATCCTTATCCTCATCTGATATGGCCAGCCAAGTATGTCATCGGGCCAGCATTTAAAGTATTTATAAACGGGTCCGTCCTTCTCTATAATGAAGGTAAATTTCACGTACAGTTCTGACGTCATTAATGCAGTCAGATTACAGCTGCTGTGAATTTTCTGAGTGAATGTGATTTTCTTACATTGACGGCAGTGAAACGCATGGAAAGGCGCAAACGTGCACTCAATATTAATTTATTCATAGAGTTGCTGTTTTCCTTACATTAGTAACATGAGTTTTCATATAAGGCCATGAGGAGGATTGTTATTTTGGTGCATTATTTTGAAAAAAGGAGGCCACAAAACACTTTCGTTTGCCTAATAGATGCAGCTCTTTTAGCAGTGTTTAACTTGACATACACGGCCTGTATGAAGCCGAAAAGTAGGCATAGCCTAGGCAAAGATCTTCAGGCAGTTAGGCTAACAACTAAGTTATTTTAACATAAGGTAAGCCTAAACAAAACTTTGGTAGTTTGAAATCGAAACTGGCAATAAAACAAGCTTCACTTTGCAGAAGATGTTGATAATAACAGCAGCTAGCACGTTTAAAACCTTATACATAAATAGTGCTGCAGACAATGCTCACTTTTATCTGCCGTTTTGGGAAACAGAGTCACTGTTACGGTAATCATTTTTTTTCTGCTCAGAAAAAATTCTTAAATATTACTGTAAAACGAGATGAGAGGATATATCCATGTACCATACTCACCGTTAAATGATTATTTTTTATTTCATTGTATTTTGCAACAACACAGCTTTCACCTTGTAAATATATTTCTGCAAATTATGATTTAGATAACCACTATGCATGGTGAGTGCATCCTGTTTCCCTGAATATATTAAGTATTCTTTCTCAACCTCTACCAGGAGCCGCCCAGATGTAAGCCAGTTTACGAACTCCCATATCATGTTATTTTTACACTGAAGGTAAAAAGCATGTATGGCATTCTACTGAATACTAAGCAACCAGTTTGTTTTCATTCACATGGGCACTTTCAGAATTTTTTGGAGTTGTACAGACAACACGCCAGCTTGTTTCTGCATCTGTCACCATTGACTGCCTCATCTGAGCACAACTCTGCAGGTTTTTTTGCACTGCTGCATTCCAGCTTGTGCAGTTCTCATTGCAACATGAGCTAAGGAATGACTGCTAAAAAAAACTGGCCGCCCGCTGTCACTGTGCAAAAAACAAGGTCATGCATTTCAGCGCAGTGATGAATGGCTTGGCGCGTTTAATTGTCACCGCACGTTGCTATATCTATTTTGGCTTTTCTAACCGACGGAAAAACGTTACAGAGAGAAATCAGCACTGTTGCACGGTCACTCTTTTGCGAAATGCATAACTGCGGCGGTTACAAATGATTTTAGATATTCCAAATTACAAGGAATGTCATAATTTTATCGTGCATTTTAGATCATATTCGACAGCAGCGTGCTAAAATATGGAATTTTTTATAATGCACAATTCAGACACACACTTCTTATATCGATGAATAGATAAGTATCTTTCGCATTAAGAGTTAAGTGGGCAGAAAGCAAGTAGGCCTGTTTACTTGACAGTGACCACCAACGTTTATAGATGACAACTAAATTGTGCATGGATTAATGAAAAAGCCACCAAATAAAGGCAATTATAATACATGTAAAATGACTGCAGTCTGCTAGATTGAATAACTGATGATTTAACCTATGCCAGCTATCAGCTATGTGCGTTTTCCTGTTATAACCAATAAACGATCGAATATGTACTGCTAACCTGTAGGTGCTCTAGTCCCGTATCCTTGGCTCCGAGAACTCGCGATGCGAATGGCGTCGTCGTTCTGAGGTCGTTATTGCATGTTAGGGTATAGTGTAACTTTCAATGGGGGCACTCTTCAAATATTAGAAGGCAAAAATATTAGATCGTAGTTAGAACATTTGCATATATGGGTGGTCTTCAGCTGAGTCCAGCCGACTAGCGGTTGAACGAGTAACATTACGGTAAGGTGTACTAGAGATAGGTTGAGTGGCGCGACTGCAGCAACTTTTAGAAGCGCGTCGTATAGAACGGATAGAGGGCGCTTCGAGAAACCTGGCTTGGTGCTGCATGCTTGGTGCAGAGGACCTCGCCAGCCTGCGGCGCCGCACGAATTAGTGCATTTTGGCATAGTTGAGGTGGCAAATTACGTTGTACATTACGGGCGTAAGTTTGCAACGGCATTTTCAACGCGAACGAAGAGCAGTTCTGCGCGCTATTCGGCTGCGTGTCCCCGGTTGTCACCTGACTGCTCTAATAGGTGCTGCTTGGAGGGAGCGTCTGCTATGGTGACGGAAGTTGCGCGTCTACGCGCAGTCGTTGTTCTTGGTCGAACCGTAGTGGTAACCGAGACGAGTCTTGTTGCAACATCAAGTTTGAATTTAATGTGTGAACGAAGCGGAAGATCCAAGGACAGGCAGTTTGTTTTATGTTGGCATCGTAGTAGATGCGCCATGCTACCAGAGTTTACACGGCTGTCGCCTTCCTGATTATGCCGTGCTTTGTATGATTACTTTTATTCTAGCGCAGTCTAAATCAGTAGACAAGAACATTTGCATGAGCGTAATTTAAATAACAGTCTGCACGGCAGGCTAAAGGTGTATGAGATGTAATCAGTTATTTTCGAGGGAACTGCTTGGTCGGAGCGTCTGTTGCACGGTGACAGATTACGCGCTGCGCAATCGCTATTCCTACTTGATCGACCACCGTGATCATGTAGACAAGTCTGTGTCGATAACGGCGTCAGTTGAAAACGGAATTCGCGGGAAGTCCAGCATTGACAGACATTCCGTCGGGATTGTTGTAGTCGGAGTTTACCATGACTGTCGCGTTCTCAGTTATGCCATTGTACAGCACCCACTGTCCCATACAATTTTAACCCACTGTCGAGCGGGAAGTACATGTCAAACCGCGTAACATCTCCGACCACAGCAAACCTTGCAAAATAGCTGTGCCTGTCATAATGCGGTGGTTTAATTAATGTTACTTTATATAAAAAACCTCTACACTTTCTCAAATTCCTAATATGAAGACCGCATTTTTTAGCTTTATTAGATATTTACGAGGCACACGTTCAACCGCAAGCGTCTTGCATTTCTAGGCACGGCATCAATCGCCAGCGCCGATCGACACTCCGCGCGAAATCCTATCTTCTTTACCAGCCACAATATGCGCGTACTCACGGAAAATATAGCGTTCCTCAAAATGTAGTTCACACACAGACATTTTCACCCAACGGTTTGTCAGCGCGATGCGGGTTCTTTTCACTCAGCTTCCTACAGGCTTCGTCCTTAGGAACACGAACTAAAAAATTTGCAAATAATATAATAATTGTTTATTCTTCAACATTTTGCAGTTATTTCCAGCCAGCCTAACAATAAAAGTTGGCTTGTGAGTGGGTCTGGCAGTCAAGCTAAAAACGCCGCTCGCGATGAATAAATCAGAACGTAGGACCTCCTGGTGACAGTAAACGAATAGCGTTTATACAGTGCCAAATATCGATTATAATTCTCATTATGCACGCCCTTATGTACAGGACGCTCAAAAAAAAACTCACAAATACACTCAAATGAACTAATACATGCTAATACACTAATGCAAGAAGCACTCGTATACATATATTCCCACATAAACTACTTGTTAGAGATCCAGTTTTCCCTCTAGTGGGCGTAGGAGTTCTTTCAGCTGTTAAATGCTATTTGCTTCATTTTTAATCCTCAGCTTATTAAAACAGGGAGGAGTATAGAAGTCATGAGTTCTTTTCCCGTGGTTCGTGCAGGTGCAGGGAATCTTGAAATTTTCGACTGAGCGGAGGGACCGCTCTTGAATATATTTAGTTCTAATTAAACGCTTCTGAAAAGTAATATATACATAATATGTCGAAGCAGCATGAAGTATAGTGCCGTACACAAGACGTGTTGCTATTCTGCCTCATATTCGATCCAATGTGTTCAGTTTGTAAGCTGGTGCGAAGCCGTAAATGGCGAGACCGTAACGTGAAATAGATTCCCCCAAGCAAGTGGGTTTAACACCAGCGTAGCCGGTGCAACAGCCGAGCGCATCGCAGTGCCGGTCCTTCGGCATACTAACCACATCACAAGCACAGCCGCCCTGCGAAGAAATTCCACCCGAAAACAAAGAACGATGCTAACAGGGACCCCGGAACTTTTTTAGAGTGGGTGGGGTGGGGTGGGGGGAGGAGGTTCGAGCTTATTTTGTTTTTTATTAATTTAATACTCATTTACATAAAAATTATTTTATTGTTTTTTATATTTCAATGTTGAAAGGTTGATGCAAGCAGCCACGTTATAGTGACCACAGTAGCCCTGTCCACATGAACCCGATAGAGTCGAGTAGAGTTTGCTTGCCGCGTAAAAAACCAGTTGCCGGGTTCATGCAGACGCTGTCGGGTCGAGTAAAATAAGCGGCAGAGCGAGTCTAGTTAACTCGCCTGCAGGGGGTAGGTGAACTCGCCTGACCCGCCTTTCCAAAAACCATGTATACGCAGTCGGGCCAGGGAGTCGGGTACCAGGGAACTCTGGGAAAAATTTCGGTCATGTGATCAGTCGGCCAAAATGGCAGCCGCCGTCGGTCCCCGCGCTGTTTCCACCCGAGCTTCTTGGACCGACCGGGAAGTGGAATGTTTTCTGGGGCTAATAAATGAAAAAAAAAAGGTGAGCGAGGCGCTGGACAGCAGACGGCAGCGCAACCAAGATGTGTTCAAAGATCTGCAGGCCGAAATGGCCAATCTCGGCTACCACTGGACGTGGCAGCAGTTGCGGAACTGCTGCGAGAATTTGAAGAAGCGATTCACGGCCGTGAGTATCAACATTCCCTCACCCGAATTTCGACACCCATACGGAATGATAGGACGTTGCAGCACAATTCTGTCTTGTGTGACAGGAACGGTTCGAGCAAGAGCGAAGTGGAGCTGCACCGTCGGCTTGGAAGTGGTATGACCACATGAGCGCGCTGCGGGAACCCGCGAGCCAAAAACAGGAACCGGAAACTTGCACGATAACTGCGAACCTCGACGCTAGGCGCCGCTGCGATACTTACGCGCTTGAACAGAATTCATGTAGACAACAATCGGGGCGAGTCAGAGGCGAGTCACCTAGCCCGACGCTGACTCTACCCGGTCCTGTCGGGTTCATGTAGACAGGGCTAGTATGTATACAATAGTCAGGAAGACAGCGGAAAGGCTTCGAAAAGAAACCATTCGAGTGGACTGACTCGCACCCACTATGAATGACTCTGCAGGGGCGATGGCCACAAGCGTGCTCGGCGGTCATCGAACTGAACGTCTGACGTTGTTTAAAGCTGGCAAGGAACCTTCGAGATAAAGAACCAAACACAACTTCAACAATCTGGAAAAATGTGTAAGCATTAGCATGCGCCCATGATCAATGAAGATAAGTTTGGTCATATCTGGCATTAAAAACAAAATGATAAAGCCGTGTGCCAGCTGTTTTGTGTGCGAACGAACAAAAGGTACAAAGATTCACGGTAATATATTACGAATTTAAATAGGAAGCTTTACACACGACGAGAGATCAATTGCATTAAAAAAGTTTGTGCATAGTTTGTTTTAATTCTTCTAATCATGATCATGAACGGGTCAGACAGTCGAGTTCTGTTGGGACATGAGTGCTTTAGGTTACTCATATACGAAATGCTTTACAGCTGGCTACGAAGCCAAGTAGTAGCTGAGCCCCAGTGTGCTTTGCATTAAAAGAGTCCTTGAAATGAAGTGTTTCAATTGTCGGGAGTCTGATACAAGTGAAAGGAATTGGATACAGGAGGGGGGGGGGGGGTGTTGGAAAGTGTTCCGATGTCTCTGGATGCTACGGAATCGTGCGGGCATCTGCACTTCTCTCTGAGTGGGACCCGGTGCTTCCAAATCCAGCTCGACCGCAGCGCCCCCGCACCAACTTTTCATGCGCCGTGCGCCACGCAAAAGCAAGGGCGGCGGCAGGCGTTCGCGGCACTCAACCCATTGCTAGGGTCCCTACAATTTCTAGTAGACTCTAATTACGGCGCGCACCACTCTGCCACCATCTATGAGCGAGCGGCGATAGCTTCGTTCGCTCGATATTGCCGGTATCGAAGGAAATGGACTCGAACTCTCCTCGCTGTCTTTCTCTCCCCTTGATATCCTTTTGCGCTCGGTTGCACCTCTGATGGCGTCGCGGCTCAGCCCGCAAACGGTCGCTTGAGCCACGCTCTAATAAGTGTCGAATTATAACAAGCAGAAATTGGGCTGCTGGACCGTAGTTCTTTATACGACATATGATAACAGAAAACTGCAGCACCATGCGTAGCACCACAGCAACCCCGTACCGCTACCACCGTGGTAATGTGCACACGCGGATGGCTCAGACCAGTTATAGGTGCAGAGCAGCTCCATGCGCACCTGCACTCTTTGGACCATCTGCGCATCCGCAATGCGCACAGCTTGCACAGAAGTGACATTATAGGCTGCGTTTTTCTTAGAGTTTGCAGGCACACGCAAAAGTTTCCCTAATAGAGAAATCACGTTTGGCAGTGGCGAGCAACGAACGCACGCGCCTTGCATATCATTTTTTCGCACTTTTCTCAGGACACACTAGCCGCTGTCAGGTTGCTCCAACAACCAGGCACTGCTTCTACCGTCAGCGGTAATCGGCAACGCTCCCCGCACTCGATAGTAGCAGTGTCGAGCGACGGTCCCACCCTTACACGGCTCGAAAGTCCTATCGCACTTTTTCCGGGTTGGTGGATTGTTGCTTCCTGCTTTAGCTTCTCTGTATCGACTCTGCTGCTGGCAAACATTTAGTGAAGTGGTTTGTGTACGAAATTGTTGTCTATGGGAGATACAGATTAAGAAGTCTGCGCTGCTTGCAACAGAACAACTGACACTCCTGAGAGCCTAATCACATGTGAAGAATGTCTGTACCCATAACATCTAGAAGGTTTTTCAGGAACTCCTCAGTAGGGCATGCCATTGTCCAGGTTCTCACAGAGCATTGCACTGTTCAACGAGCAAAACAGGTTCATCTCGCAGCGGGAAAATGGCACCCACAGCCGAGGTTCCTGCTTGTGCCATTGGCTCTGCTTTTCTTCAGCTGTCAAAAAACTAGACAGTTTAATGTCATTTATAGAAAAAGTTGATAACATTGCGCAGTCCGTCCAGACAATGTCTGGCCACTTTTACGAAATCATGAAGCGTCTGGATAATGAAGACAAGGAAATCGCGCAGCTGCAGAAAACAATGGCCCAAGTCGAGAAAGCGCGCTGCGATCAACAACTCTCTCAGCTTAACCTTGATTTGGACGAGGTGGAATTTCGACACAGGAAAAAGAACATAGAAATTCAAGGTGTTTCTCAAAGTGAGCAGGGGAATCCCGTATGCAAAGTTAACGAAGTGGATAAGAAAATTTATGATGCCGACATTAGTAAGAGCGATATTGAGGCATGCTACCGGCTTCCAGCAAAAGCGAACAAGATCAGCCATTATTATGCGCTTCCAGCGAGAAGCCAAGTGAAAGCAATGACGTCAAAACAAGAACGCTTTGGCAGAGAAGGGGTCAACGCGTGTACCTGTGTGGAAACTGTACCTGGACAAAGAAATCCTTTCTTCTGTAAAAGAAAGAAACAATATCAGGTTTGTTTGGTGCGAAAGGTGCTTGTTCGCCGAAAAGAAGGTGACACTGCTCAAATCATTCGAGATGAAAGTGACCTTAATTGTGGACTTGTAAGCAGGTATCCGTTGTGAATGCTGTACACAAAGACACAACAAATATCGTCTCCCATGAGAAATTCATGAGATCAACTGGAAAAGCCGACAATAACTAAGTTTTAATCCTAATACTAGATCAGCAAAAATTCGAGATCATTGCGGTATAACCAGCATTGGAGTAATGCGAAAGCATTGGCGCATCCTCGGCACTCGTCGCCTCCATTTGCTCCTCTTTGATTCTCTTTACCTCTCTTTGCCCCTCTGAGCACTGACGGCTTAGACATGCTGCCATGCGCCCAGACAACGCGCAGTTAAGCACCACGGCATCAGCGCGAGAACACAGCATCGGCACGCGGCAACGGTGGGAGAGCAATTGGCGTACAAGCGGTGCGCCGAAGCGGAGGAGGCCGTTTACGGATTTCTTTTTTTATTATTTATACAATTACCGGCAGCATCTGAAGGGTATAATTTCAAGCGGGGGGGAGGGCAAGTTGGGGAAAACTATTTCTTAAATGAGCATGTGACAAAAACTTTGAACAGCTAAGCACAGTATGTAAAAGCAAGAAACTAACAAAATACGTAACGTCGATACGTCGTCTATACGGCAAACGGTCTTCAGGGCCCCGCGATACAACAGCCGCAACACAGAAATCGAAAGCGTATATCGCATGAAGCGCAATACGAGCCAAAAGATATGAAGAACGAGATTATATTAATCTACGGCAGACTGTGTGACAATAAAGACAGAAACTCTGAACACGTTTGACATTCACCGATGCTCTTGGGAAGCCTATTCCAGTGTGCAGAGGCATGCGGAAAAAAATGAATTACGGTAGCCTCTTCAGACCCCTTGGCCTTCTACAGGGACACTGGGTCTTAGATCCTGAGGAGAAAATATGTTTATATAGAACGTAGACCTACTGTCCCCCTCGGAGGACAATTTTTGTGGCGCCTCCTGTGAAGAGCGGAGAGAGATATCTGGCTCCGTAAAGAAGATATCATGACGGGATTAAACACGAGAACGTTCTATATGCGACGGAGAGATAAGCCGCATTTTACCATTGAAAACTGTTTTGACCGGGACCGTATTCAATATATATAGAATCGCTATCGCCTAAAGAACAATTTAGTACAGTTCATTGCGAAAAAGCATAGTTTTCTGCCACCAGCGGTATAATAAAATAAATGTATGTCCCTGCTTGGGGACATTGGGTCCCAGTGCTGGCAATTCTTGGTTAGTTCCGGGTGATGAAAGGTTTTTTCTTCAACGCACGCAGCTTAGAAATTAAAACACTTTTGTTGTTTGTTTATGCCCTGGCCATTAGCAAGGCCGAAGAGATCTCGGGGTCAATTTGTCAGCGTGATAACTCCGATGTATCCGAATCTGACAGTGAAGAAGATACTAATGATGCATAGTCCTGTAATACTGAGGAATACAGTGATGCCACATCTGGCAGTGACCGGGAAGAGCCAACTCCTCAAACTTGGCGGTGACGTGTTTTGTGGAGAGGAGCGAATTCGGCTCCAGAGAATGATGACCCAGATCTAGAAACCTGGACATGCTGCTCATTTGTTAATTATGAATATTAAACATTAGGTTCTTTCAAGTTCTGAATAGGGGGACATTCTGACAGCGTTTGAGGATGCCTACAAGAGCGTGGGAATATTCTGAACTACCTAAGAAATAGACACATAGGAACCCTAGTGTCCCTCTAGGGGGACATGCATTTTCATCCATGGCGAAATTGCGATAACTGGAACGGAAGTAAATGCTGATGGGGCCGTATATTCATTTCACATTGGCGTGGAATCGCTCCGCGCCGCACCGTCACACCATTAATTCGCCTTAGTTAACATTAATTCTCTATTATCACACTCATTTCACAATTTATTCACCTTAATTAGCGCTTAAAAATTTTCAGTAATCATTGATTTGATTTCCATTAACTGCGCATTCTCTCTTGTTTCATCTCAGTATTCATTTCGGGTGTTCAAATCTGGCGCGACTCGTTGGCTTCGCGCACTCTTCCGGGCATGTGGTCCCAAACTTACGGCGTTTTCAAATTTGGCACCACTTTTGATCTGGCCCCGCCCACTTTTTCGAACAATTTATCCGGTCTCGAAGGTGTGTTTCCGCAGCACTCTCACATCATCCTCCTTCGATTACAGCCACTCGTTTGACGCTATCGCTTATGATTTCGCCAGAACAGCTGCGGCCACGTTTTTGCGGACACGGCCTTGGCAACGTGGCTTAGTAAAGCTTTCGCTTTCATAATGACTATCAATTCTCTATCTTGTTAAACATGTTTTGTTTTGCAGCGAGAGCTACTCTACGCTAAACGAAACGATTTCGTCTGTCTTGGCCATCCGTTCTAAATGCGCAAGCGCGCGTTTCTCCTCAGGTGACACGTGCATGACGTCACTGCTCCGCTGCTGCCGAGACCGCCGCCGACTCCTCCGCGTCACCCCCTCCCCCGCTGCACGTTGACGCCACGCCTAACTATGCGCCTTACTGCGCGTGCGCGCGCGTGGGGTCGAATGAATTGGGAGGCGATGCACTCGGACGTCAGTTGCAAGCCATAGAAGAGAAGCCCTGATTGTTGCAGCAGCTTTCGCTATGTATACTAGGCTCAGCACAGCTAAGCCCGAGCTAATTTATTATTTCGATGCAGTAATGATTCAGAGGCTTGGCTGGCTGACAGCGATAACTTTGAGTTGCCCTCGTTTTAAACATTCTCTTTAAATCGGAAATCCTCTGGGGGAGGTGGTGTATGCATCCTTGTTTGAGCACGGTGTGTGAAAGTTTTACCGAATTGTTTTACATGCGGGATGATGTTGAAATTCTGTCAGTTATATCCAAAAACACTTTAAGGCTTGTCGTTTACAAGCCACTGTCTGGTAAACTGAGCTCATGTCTTGTAATCATGCAGTCTATTTAAATCCTGCAATAAGGAATAAGTATGATGTAATCATTGGTTGCGATTTCAACATGGGTATGTTACGTGCAACTATGAACGGCGCATCTTTCGATGTTTTACTCAGATGCTTTCGCGTTACAAATATGACTACAAATCCAGTCCGTAAAACCCCCGCCTCTGTAAAATGCATTCATATATTCGTAACTATCATCGACTCTTCACTCATTACTCAGGAGTTGCATGCTGGACATGAGTGATCATACGGGTGATCATTTTACTCCAAAGTTACACAGGGTATCTGAGACCATAAGCAAGCCGGGGAGATCGCGGGAATTGTTAGAGTGTATTCAAAAAAAGAACAAATTTTGTCTACTATTCATCGTCACCATTGATGTTCTTGTTTTTCAGCACTTCAAGAGGTATGGGAATAAACTTAATTCAGATATACGACAGGCTAAGGACAGATATTATGTAACTTTCGATCTGCATAGAATCGCCCTGGTAAACTACTGGATAAGGTTCGGTTGTTAGACTCTGCCGTCTCGCTGGCAAGAAGCCACAATAAGATAACTAATAATGGCATATATTTTTCAAGTAATCACCTCACACTAGAATTTGGCAAATTTTCTACCTATTAATCGAATTCCTCAGCCCATTCAACTGACCTAGTCATTGATAAATGGCCTCCGTCTACGTTTCTAGAACCTGTTCCTAAGCACGAAATTTTGTCAACGTGTAGAGACTTTAACAGCTGCTCTTGTGATGCGGATAATATCCAGATACGTCCAGTTATGCTCGTCATCGACATTGTTGCTGCGCCATTATAAAGCATTTATAACTCGTGTATAGAAACCCTCACCACCTCCCCGATTTTCGAAGGTTGCTGGAGTTGCAATCATATACAAGTAGGAGGCAAAAACAATTTTAGGAACTATCGCCCAGTAAGTAGCCGGCCGATGTTCTCAAAAATGTTGGAGAATATCATTCTTAAACGAGTTGAAAGCTTTTTAAATAAACACCGTATAATCCCCGACTTCCAATATGGCTTCAAGAAAAACCGTACAACAAGAACTTACTCTTCTACACGTTACGGAATATATATTAAAGACCCTTTAAAATAAGAAACTTGCCTTGGGATTTTTTTTTAGATTACAGCAAAGCATTTCACTGCATAAATTATAGCATCAAATTTCAACAGCTTGGTTCTTGAGGAATGAGAGCAAAAGCAATAATATTAACTAAACCTTATTTGTCATTTAGAAAAAAAATTTTCATACAAATGAATAAAATTCAGCTGCGCGAATAATTTCCAGCGGGGTTCCCTAAAGGAGTATTCTGCGACCATTGCTATATATACTGTACATTAAAGATATATTAATTGCGGTTACCTGTCCTCAGTTCGTAGTTTGCGGTGATAATACTGGTTTGTTTTTATCTGGCGAAAATAATAATATTTAATAAGCAATGCGAACATGTTATTTGGGGAAATATAAATATGGCGCTGTAAAAAATCTTCTCGCTGAAAATACTCTAAACTTAAGGCAATACTTGTTCATGCAAAAAACAAAAGTGCAATGAACTCAAACCACTATTCTAACACACTAAACATATTAAAATATTAAGGTTATTTAGGACGCCTGGCATAATATTCACCAAATATATGTTATGGGATGACCGCATTAGCGAAGTGCGTGTTTAAGCAAACTCGCCTCAGCACAGCTGCTTTATTAGTGCCTTAATAGCATCCCTTGACGACTAACTGACTTGCGTTGTTGAAAGTAAATTACTGTGCTTGTCTGTAGTGTTTGCATGGTGCTATTCTCTTGACACCTATAAAAATGAACCATAACTATGTTTTTTTTTCTTGCAGCAACCCTGACCTACTGCCTCAGAGAAAGTTGGCATTACGGGTAAGCCTACAATAATGAATATACATTATAAGTGTGTGATATTTCGCTATTTTGTTGCAGCAGCCTTGTCCCACTGGGGAACGTTGCACCAGACTGACATCTCTCCAGCAATGCGGAACCTGAGTGCAATACTGAACGAGAAAAATCATTATTCGATAAAAGCTGAGAGGCGTCTTGCATGCGCAAAACTTTAAAGGCATTATGAAGCAAATAAATCTAAATTCCAGGCAGATCTTTTCACTACGGTGCTTTCATCCCATGAACGTTCACGGACAAGCTTTGTGAACATGCGGGCCCCGCAGCTCATAAAATGCTAGGCACATCAGGAATGAATTTTAAGGGCGACATTGCTCTCTGGCTTTTGGGAACTACACTGCCTGTACGTACACGACATGCTTCCTGAAGAGCCAGCAGTGACTCGTTTCAACAACGAATTCCAAGTTCAAATGGGACCATTTGACAACTGGTTTAAGGAACAAGTTTCCAGTGAACTGGGACCGGTATCCAACTGGTTTATGGAACAATTTTTCAGTTACACTGGGATGAGTTGTAACTAGACCAGCTGAAGTGGAAAATTGTTCTTTAACCCACTTTTACTGGAACCAAATGGTCCGAGTTAAAAATTTTCAGCTGCCCATTGGGTTTATGACGCGTTTCGTATGTTGTCTTCCGCAAAAGATAAAACTTGTCTTACTATGCACAGTTTTACTAACATTTGAACTACTGCATGCCCATTAGTGTAGGGCGCCTCTACACATATCAACTCTAAAAACCAGCTGTTGCTGAAAGACGTGCTCTTAGAATTGTTTATGACATGCCAAATAGACGTACACTCCACTAGCAATTACACTACACTAGCAATTACCGCTCACGAAAACACACCACGGATGCAAAATGGTTTCATTTCAACTTCCATTCCTACAATATAGTACTAACTGATGCAAATATAAGTAGAGAGCTTTAGCTACACTGACCTCCTCGACATCGTTATCCCCGCAACTTCCCTTCCTTAGTGTTTTCATGATGCATGTGTAAACGTTCCCCTGTAGCAGTACACTCTGGGGGGCTAGCTGGTGCATGGGTTTTTCAAAATCATGCACCAACCATGTCCCATGATGCCGCAAGATGAGCATCTACCGCACAAGGCGGATTTATGGTTGCTTGACAGCGGAACTCATCTCTGGTCCGTCAAGGCAACGATTTGGTCCAAGTCATTTTTCCCAAGCGTCTCAACCCAGAAGAGCCGAGCACCTGGCCGGAGGAAACCTTGCACTCATAAGATAAACCGGTGGGTTCCCGGCGGCACTGGGGATTGAACCCTGCACCTGCCGAATGCGGTGCGGGGTGGCTGCTCTACCACGAGTTCAAGCGAAGTGTTTTACAAGCGCTGTTTCAGATGCTATTATTGTTGTTTTGATGTGTGTGTTCTTTTTATGACCGAACAGGTTTCTCTTGCCAGTATATTTTTTTCTTTAGTTACTTGTATGAAATCGTGATATAATTGCTGTCGCATGCCACTGCTCATTTGCTGTAAAATGGGTATAATTGTTATTATTATTACAAAGAAGCTAAACTCTTTTACTGCCCCAAATTGAAACCATGATATTGAAAGCCTGTTCTCTTATGAGGTCAGCATAACGCACACATGAACTGCAGGACGTAAGTGAAGCAAGGCACTGGGAAATTGAACTTCCTCGTGCTTTCTTTGTTCAGAAAACTATGGTGAGAACCTCCAAGAATTGTACAGGGAAGGAAAGGGGGCAGTTCCCTCTTTCTTCGACTTTTTAGCCTCAGTTATGTGGAAAGCATATGGAGATGTTTTTCGGTAGATAGTAGGCTTCAACATTGTGCAACATGCGTTTCATGAAAGTGGAGTTAATGGCGAGTTCATGAATGTCATAGCAGCTGTGCCAGATCGGATATTTACCTCTCTGGAGCTGCATAACGGCGGCGGCACACTGATTTTACCCACACGCGAATACGAGTCCGTATAGAATCTTTCCATGTATATTTTACTCTTATGCATGCTTGGAACAGGCCTCTGCGGTGACGTGACGCCGACTTCTGAGTCCTCGGGGACCCTGTTCAGTCTGCATTCGATTCCAACGCGAATGTACGTTTGCCACTGGAGGTCGCGGATAGCGCGCGCCGTTTGGCCTACTTAGCCCTGCATACAGTCCGCTCGAGAGCCGATGTATGTAATTTGCTAGCTGAGGTGTGTTCCAGGATATAGAACCCATGTCACAAACTACATCGGCCCGCATTAGCGCAGTGCGAGATATCTGCGCCGTTTTATGCTACATAAAATGTCCGGACCAATTAGTTTGGAAAAGCCAATTTTCACATGAGCACAAATTGGCTTACACTCACTTTCATGTACAAGCCGGGGCGAGTCACCAGGTGAAGGGGGCTGCAGGTACGTACGCAAGTAGGCACGAATGCAACTAAATAATTGTTGCAGGTACGCGGGATTTTACGCTCTAATGTGGCACATGGTTTATATAAGCGGAGCTGCAGTGGAGGGCAAAATAATAAATTATACCATGTGGCGTTGTTTAACCCGCAGTCACAGCGCACAGCACCCAGGCCTTTTCGCATTTTGCCTCCATCGAAATGCAGCCCCTTCGGCCGAGGTCCGATTTGGCCATTTTGGGATCAGTAGCCGAACACAAAAACATCCGAGCCTCCGCGGTGCATTCAACCGCCCGCCTGAAGACATCAAACTAAAATTGCCTGTTATAAACTTGTGCCACGATGCAATTACGAGCATTCGCATTCGCTTGTAATTGCATTGTGGTCGCATGACGGGAATTCTCCATTGCCTTTACTCATAAGCGCGTTCTTTTTCTTATAATTAATGCGCTTGGTGGCTCTGCGATTGCCTGAGAGGTAAATAGGCCGAGAACAGGGAAACTCACCCGTCGTCGCATGAAGGAATGACGGGGCGAGGAAGGAATCCGAGCCACTCAAGGCGTAGGCCAGGCGAGTGGAGTTCTGGTTAGAGACCTCCACCATGGCGGTGTATCGTCCCTTGCCTATGAAGTCGACGAAATAGCCGAAGTACCGGCCATCATTTTGCTGAAAATCGGGTACTGGGAAAAAGTTCAGGAAAGGCACATGGTGACAGAAAGCGACAGAGCGGAAGGAAGTAGGATTGAAAGAAAGTGAGACAGTGGATGAAAAATGGAGGGAGAGAAAAGGAGAGAGTTGAAGAAAAAAGGAGAGCGAGCAAGAAGGAAAGGAAAAAAAAGAAAGGCGGGAAGACACCAACACACGAAACACCCACGTAACAGCCGTAACAGTGTGTCTTTGATGGATCAAAAGATTCACTGATTTTGGTTATCTGAAACGTCCAAGTCATGTGGGCCTCCAGCTTTCCAGAATCACTTATTATTAGACAATTAACAGAAACGTTGGACATCAATGGAAGAAATTCGATAGTCTGACATCCACTCTTAATCGCGCTTTTCAATGTTTCGGTAGTATGATATTCCCCTAGTGGTCTTTTTTTTTAGGGTAGGTTCAGGTGTCTGGTAAGCCATTCAAATTTCTTGTGTGGCTTACCACAAACAAGGAAGACAAAAAGACTCAGGAGAACATCTGAGCACAGCCTTTGTTTAATAATGTTAGACTGCGGAAGAGGGCCGAATGCCTATTACCATACCAAAGAAGGGCTCTTACCCTCTGCGTCGTCATGAAGTGGGAACTTTATCGGCTGCGGATCCTTCTCCGGGCGGTAAACTCTGGCGAGGACAACGGCGTCTAGAACCGGCTTCTTGCCCTTGGTTACCTTGGCTGAGACGACCGCTTTGTCGAACTTCTCTACGATCAAGTAGACCATCTGGCAGGTGACTAGTATCGGCTCGTAATCTTTTGCTCTGGGTTCGGACTCCACCCGGACGCTGACCTTCGCTGGAGTCGAGGTGACACTCGTCATATGAAGTGTCCTGTTTCCAACCTTGTGGGCAGGAAAAAAGTGTCAGTGAGCCTTGGTAATCTTCAGCCACCAGACAGCCGCCATTCAGTGCATACAGAAAGCAGCTACGCACTTGCACCAGCACTAGCAAGGTAACTGCACGGGTTAGCAGATGTGGTGTAACGGCAAGAGAGCGCTAAAGGTTGGATATATACACTTAATTTCACTGCGCGTTTTCCCCTGTCAAATGATGCGTTATACATTGAAGTACACGAATTACAGGGTGGTATTTGCCTACTACCGAAAAATAATTTACAAATGAATTTCTTCTCTCATGGTGCTTCGGTTCCGGTTTCATTGACCGAACAAAAACTGCGACGTCAAGTTTATGTTTTGGTCACGTTATCCACAAGAAAAACTAATATAATCGCTTATATGTAGTTTTAATTCACTATAACATTTAATGTGTTCTCTTACAAGACTTGAATTACGAAAAATGACATGTCAAGTAAATTATATAGCCGATTTTTTATGCCGCATGTAACCTAAACAGAAACCACACGTTAGAGTGTTCGTTCCGCTGATGAATCCGAAAACCTAAACAGTGTCAAGAAGAAATTCAATTATAAATTATTTAACGGTTATTATTTATGCCTGGTGGCTCAAACATGAGGACGTCGTCAGGATATACAGGGTACTTAACGTCAAACTATACGCGATTTTTTAAATATCGACTTTTTGAGTTAGCAGAGCGATTTTTTCGACATAGCATTGTGAGCGGTATAGTACATTGTAATAAAGCTATGAAGTGCTAACTAGCAGGCTGGTTAACTAATGTTGAATAGTTAACTCTTCACCTATTACTGTTAGGCTTCTTAATTATTGAGTCGCGTGTAGCCCACCGTAAGTAGTATCCATTTATGTTTTTAGAATTTCGAGAAAGAGGTTACCGTCGGCGCTGTGACGCAAGAAATTTAGCTACATCGCGTCAAAATACATGCGCTTTTGAAAAGCTTGCAGACAAAGCAAATTCTTTAGTTGAGGTAACTCGTCGAGGTAGTCAAAATTTGTTGAGCCACAGCGCTGAGGGTATCTGCATTTTCGAAATTCTAAGAACTGATAGGGATATTATTTTCTGTAATTCAGGAGCCTAACCGAAATAGTAAGAAAGTTAACTGTTGAATATTAGTTAATTAGCCTGCTAACTAGCACGTCCTATCTGTATTCGGATGTACTACACCACTGACAATGGTAAATCGAAAAAGTGTTATTCTAACTCATAAAGCCGATATTTAAAAGTTGTTTAAAGTCTTAGGTGAAACACTCTCTATTATAAAGCAGGTAAAAAGAGGCAGGCGAGTACCGGTCGCGATCCTCAAAGAGAGGACAATGAAAGCGATGCTCAGCGATACGAAAAGTAAACTGTCGCAGAATGTGGCCGTTACCGTGGTAATCGTAGCAGAGGGACTGAACAGTGACGCTGCACATCTGGTGGAAAGATTAGCTCAAAGAGTTCACGATAGAAACGCAATAGGAGAGCAACGGCTGATTGAGGGGTGGACACTGAATGCTCGGACGGTGCGCAGAGGTTGATAGGGATGTGGTGATTGAAAATCGGGAAATTAGGATGTCAAGCCTGGATAAACGTTTGCACGTGAAAGAAACAACAGCGGTGTCTGTGGAACAGGGTTTGGCAGAGGGTTTGGACGAGACGGCATCCACCAGTTGAAGAGTGGGAGCAGAGAGGGGCTAGCAGGCCATGCATTAGCTTTTTACGGACTCCGCTGGGACCCTGGACGGAGGACTAGCTGGCGGCGAAGCAGGAAGCATAATAATGTAGACTGTGCCCAATAAAGTGGCCACTTAGAGGTCAAGGAAGAAAAATATAAAAATAAGTTTATCACAAGGATCAGATATACAAACCTAGTAAGGGGTAGAAAGAGAGCGAATAGGTTAGAAACAGCACAGCACTTCGAGGACGATGAATAGGCGTGTACGCTCTATGCGCGACGCAACTGAGGGATCTGGAAAATCCTCCGCTTATCAGGGGCTATGTCTTGGAAAAGTGCAGAAGAAAAGGAACGGGGAAAAATAGAAAGGGGAAGGAGTCGGTATCCTGATCCATCAAGGAACAAATTGGCACAGATTAAATCAACTTGCAAAACATGTCTCGGTAACAGGAATAATTATCTGCAAAAGTTCATTGTTACGGGTTGTTTATTTATGGACCTGTGGCAAATTTAGGCAAAAAAACAGGTTCTAGATAAGAGTCCCAATAACGATATAAAACAGTTGCGAAGTGCTACAGTTGTAATTGTATTCGGCGCATCAATGGTCACGCTGATGATCTGGATGGGTGCGCAGATTATAACGGGAAGTTAATGCAAGACCTCTGCGAGCAGCGGGAATTAGCTATTATAAATAGAGTAGATATATGTGATAGACAGATCATCTAAGAATTCCGGAATATACAGACGACCTTGACTACGGCCTTATCTCGCAAAGAATCTGTAGCAAGCTTACAAAAATAGAAATAGGCGAGGAAGGGGAGAAGTGCCTTGGAAGTGATAATTAACGTAATAATCTGCACATTGGCGCCAGGGTCAATATAGGAACGCAGAAAATACAAAAAGGGAGCGAGAAATGAAGCGAACAAATGGCGCGATAGCACCAAGCGCTGAGGAACCAATACAGAAATGCCTAATGAAATATTGGCATTATAAACATTTAGAACAACTCATGAGTACGAAAATCAAACAAGTGAAAGCGGGAACACACTGAAAATGAAAGAGGATGCCACAAAGCTAGTGAAAAAGTAAATCAAGGAGGACATAGGAAAAAAACGGCCTGACTGGTCGCAACACATAGTTGCAAAGAAGTCGCTGTTATCAAAAGAGGAAACAGGAGAATAATGGGAATCTTGTAGGAAAAAAGAACGTGAGAATGCTGGCCCTCGCTTAGGGAAAAGTAAAGCAGTCGACCGATCGCTGAATGGCTGAAGTTGGCGATTCAATTATAGGTGGTCAAGAAAATTCTGGAACCGTAAAAGCTGTGTGAGTAAAACGAATGAGAGAAAGGAAGAATGAATTCAGGATACCGAGAGAAAATGCTTATATGAGAGAAAATGCTTAGAGAAATACGATGCTTGTGATAAGTACATTACATCAATTTTAGCTGAGTCATTTAGTAGCGAGGATAGGATGATCAGGGATAGGCGTATCAAGCCGATTAATGAACTCGGTTTTAGAAGCAAGAAAACTTCGTTAAATGGATTTGAAATAGTCAACACAAATAAGAAAAATCTGGACAGCAGGTGACAGAGAAAACGCGATTTGATTTATGGAGAGAAACGACACAGGATCAACATAACATTCTTCAGACCGATTAAGATAGCATCAGTTATTTACAGGCTGGCAATACAGGCGGTGAAATTAATAATGCTGACATCGATAGCAACTAAGAAACACAGAAACACACAATGGGTTCAGGCGGAATAGGCGCTTAAATGATAGCCAGTTTCCGCTTACTGACATAGCTAGGGCGGAAAAGAGACCTGTGTATTTAGCCTTCGTGCACATAAGCAGTGCATCCGACAACGTGAACAGGGGACTCCTGTGAAACAGAAAAAGATGAAGGCATCGGTCATGAGATAACTGATATCGAGCTCGAAATATAGTGAGATATTGAAGATGAAAGTGTATTTGAAAGACTTTTGAGGTACACAAATGATTAAGGCAGGGTTGCCTTCAGTCACTACTGAGGTTCATGCTTTATGTGATAAAGTGTCAAAATGAGGCTACAAGAAACCCGTTTAGCTTATAATTTGTCGTAAAGGTTAACTGAAAGTGTCATAGAGTATCGGCTTCCCGGTTTATTACTCTACTATTTAATATTGTTTTATTATAGCAGATAAATGGAGTATTTGAAAACTCTGGGTAAATCTTATGGAGCAAAACCATGTGCTTTACGGCTCACTTTTTGCGCAAATATCCCAGTTATGATTTTTAACAATTGAACTGACCAGGTGCTTACAACAAAATGCCTTGAAATAAAAAGATTTGAGGAAAACGAATATTTCAGTGTATGGGAAAGGAATGAAGGCTCCAAGGCTTACTTTCAGGAAACTGGTTTTGTGCGGAAAGTTAGAAGCCACTTGCGACCATCCGGGAGATAGTTGCGGCGGTAATGGAGCTCGTCTCGGATGGTGAAATGGCGGGACTGACGGCGGAGAGCACGGGAAGGAGGTCGAGACGATTGGCCAGATAGGAGATCAAAAAGGCAAGTGATCCACGGGTCTTTGCGTTACTCGGAAGCCATACCAGTGAACTCAAACTTCAAAGAAGGCAGGGCGGATATACAAGGCGCTGCCTCATATGGTACAGGGGAAAGTGAGAGGGCATCAGCATAGGCATGTTTGCGGCCGGAACGATAGATAACGCGAATGCCGTACTCCTGGAGTCGCACAGCCCATCGCGCCAGTCGACCAGAGGGATCTTTCAAAGAGGACAGCCAGCAGAGGGCGTGGTGATCGTTGACAACGTCAAAGGGGCGCCCGTACAGGTAGGGGCGAAATTTGGCGATCGGCCAAAGGATGGCTAAACACTCCTTCTCGGTGACAGAATAGTTGGCTTCAGCTTTTGTGAGTGTCCGGCTAGCGTAAGCGACAACGTATTCGTGAAAGCCTTGCTTGCGTTGAGCGAGTACTGCTCCGAGGCCGATGCCGCTGGCATCCCTGTGGAGTCCCGTTGGAGAAAGAGGATCGAAGTGATGCAGAATTGGTGGAGTGGTGAGGAGGCGACGGAGTGTCGTAAACGCTTCATCACAGGCTGGCGACCAGGCCGAAAGGTCGTGGCTGGAAAGGAGCTTGTTCAAGGGGTCGACGATAGTGGCAAAATTGCGGACAAAGCGGCGGAAGTAGCAGCAGAGGCAGACAAAGCTGCGGAGGTCTTTTACAGAAGTGGGCTTTGGAAATTCGGCCACAGCTCGCAACTTGGCCGGGTCCAGGAGAACGCCATCCTTCGACACGACATGTCCTAGAATGGTGAGCTGCCGAGCTCCGAAGCGGTACTTTTTCAAATTAAGTTGGAGGCCAGCATCGGCCAGGCAGCGAAGAACAGTCTCGAGGCGCTGGAGGTGAGACGGAAAGTCCGGCGAAAAGATTACAACGTCGCCTAGATGACAAAGGCATGTGTGCCATTTGAGCACCCAGAGTATGTTGTCCATCATGCGCTTGAATGTGGCGGGTGCATTGCAGAGGCCGAAGGGCATGACATTAAATTCATAGAGCCCGTCGGGTGTGACGAATGCAGTTTTTGGGCGATCGGCCTCCGCCATCGGCACCTGCCAGTAACCGGAGCGCAAGTCCAGTGAAGAAAAGAACTCAGAGCCCTGCAGGCAGTCAAGGGCATCGTCGATACGGGGGAGAGAGTAAACGTCCTTGCGTATGATCTTATTTAGACGACGGTAGTCCACGCAGAAACGGATGAAACCGTCTTTTTCCTTGACGAGAACCACTGGCGATGCCCACGGGTTGTGCGACGGCTGTATCACGTGACGCTGGAGCATGTCGGTCACCTGGACGTCAATGATGCTGCGCTCAGCGGCTGACACGCGGTACGGTCGTTTGCGCAAAGGGGCATGGGTTCCAGTGTCAATACAGTGGGTAACGGTGGTGGTGCGGCCCAAGGAATGTTGCTGGTAGTCAAACGAAGCTTGAAAACGCTGAAGAACGGCTTCAAGCTGGTCTCGTTGGGTAGACGTCAGGGCGGCGTCGACGGAAAGGTGAAAAAAATCGACAGACGACTGATTCGTGATGAGAACAGGCGTAATGGCGCTGACGTGAAGGCCGGCCGCGCTATCGACGAGGGGGTATGCGGAGGCGGGATCGAGAACGGCTACGCTACCAAGCGATTGGCCACGGAGTAAAGTGGTAGGGCAGGAGAACGGGTTGGCCACATAAATAGCGCTGGTGCCACGAACAATTGTCAGCACAGCATGAGGCAGCAAAACAGACTTCTGGTCAGCGCATCGTAAAGAGGGGGTATAAGTCACAGTTGCATCTGAGAGCGCAGCACAAGAAAGAGGCACCAGCACTGAAGAGAAAGGTGGATCGTCTGTGTCCTCTGAGACAACCACAGTAGCGGCAGCAGCACCGGTTACGTCCAAGGGGGCGTCACTGTAGGGCGACAAGTCAAGCTGAGCACGGGCGCAGTCAATAACGGCGTGATGTGAGGAGAAGAAGTCCCAACTAAGGATAATGTCGTGAGAGGAGCGGGCGAGGACGATGAACTCGATTGTGTAGGGAACGTTCCCGATGAGCAGGCGGGCGGTGCAGGCGGCTAACTGTCGAATGTCCTGAGCGCTGGACCTGCGGAGAGAAACGGGAGGAAGGGGCGTCATCACTTTTTTGAGTCTGCGACAGAGGGTGTGACTGAGAACCGAAACGGCTGCGCCAGTGTCAACAAGTGCTTCGACGGCGACTCCTTCAACGAAAACGGTAATAATATTGGCAGGCGCAGAAACAGGTCTTGAGTGAGCCACCGTTGACGCAGTTCGTGCCTCCGGAACTGCGGTGGTTAGTTTTCCGCGTGGACGGCGGGTTGGCGACGGATCATGGGAGAACGGGAACGACGGCCAGGAGATGGCGAGCGGTGGGAGCGGGGATGGTAAGTAGGAGAAGAATCCGGAGGCGGAAAGTGTAACGCAGGCGAGGACGACAGCGGAAGGTCGTACGTCGGCTCACGCCTATAATCGTAAGAACGGTGGTCACGACTGTGACACAAACGAGGCACGTGACCAGCGACGCCACAGGCGTCGCATATAGGGCGGTTGTCTTGTGTGCGCCAGGGGTTGAGTGGCTGCGGCTGAGATCGGGGGCGGGCAACCGGACGGTAAGTTGGGGTTGCAGGTCGCTGGGGTTCTAACTGCCGGGTAGGTGGCCTGTAGAAAAGGGCAGAAGGTGAGGGCCGCGACCACACCACGGCATCGGCGTACGTCAGAGGAGCCGCGATCAGGGGTGGCTGAGAAGAAGGTGGCAGGACTTCAGCGACCTGCTCCTCGATAACACGCTGTAGGTCGGGAGTGAGCGACGGCGCAGGCGTAGGCGGGCAGGTAGACAAAGATAGCTGGCGTGCGACTTCCTCACGTACAAACTGCTGGATGCTCTGGAAGAGCGACTTTTGGTCCAGAGCACCGTCCCCTGGGAGAGCCAAGCTGCAAAGTGCGGCCTCCTGAAAGCCTCCACGCCGGGTAGAAAGGCGCTGTTTGCGCAGCTCATGGAAGCTTTGGCAGTAACCGATGACACCGGAGACAGTCTGGGGATCTTTGGCGACGAGCATCTGGAAGGCATCATCCTCAATGCCTTTCATAATGTGTCTGATCTTGTCGGCCTCGCTCATAGAAGACACGTTTGCAGAGGTCGACGACATCTTCCTAACTGGTTAAGTTTTCACCGGTTTGCTGGGCCCGACTTCGCAAGCGTTGCTCGGCGCGAAGCTTTCGCACTGCGGGACGGCCAAAGACTTCTGTCAGATTGGTTTTTAGAGCTGCCCAGCTTGAGATGTCAGCCTCGTGGTTTCGAAACCAGAGATTGGCAACGTCGCTCAGATAAAAGATAACGTGGTGAGCTTGAGGCTATCATCCCACTTATTGTATGCGCTTACGCGTTCATAGGAGACCAACCAATCCTCCACATCCGTGTCATCGGTGCCGCTCAAGGTGACCGGGTCAGGCTGCCGCGCGGCGCCGGAACAGAAGACAGCCGACGGAAGCGGTGAAGCGGTTTGGGTGACGGTCTCAGGCATTACAGGGGTGGTAGGCAATGCGCGGGTGCGAAGCTCCAGGGCGAGGGATCGTTGGCACCTCCACCACTTGTAATAAGAAACGTCTTCAAAAGAACAGTGTCACGAACAACCAGCGGAACCGTCCAGGCACAGATCAGAGACCGCCTTCAGTTCAGAGCACGCACGAGCGACCGAGCGTTCGGCGCTCGAGCTTCGCAGTGTTCGGCGCTTTTCGTCGTCTTCTTCGTTGCGCGCCAGCCTCTGAAGATTCTAAAGCCCGTGGCCAGTCTTACAACTAAATAGTTTCATAAAAAGTACAAATGTAATTTAAATACAGTCCCAATTGTTGCTCGCAAAAAATAATGGAATCGCGAGAAATAAGTGCCGAAAAGAAATGGAATTACTTTAAATTTACTCTTTCGTTCTAATGCCTAAGAAAGCAATGTAAAGAGAAGAGAAGAAACTGCAACATGTCTAGAAGCAGACATTCCTTGGCATTCACGTCAAATAGCGTCCCAATAACTATTGCCCCATTCTTTAGGGCCGGCCATTACAAGGAAGAGGTGACGCCAACAAAACAATTGAAACAAGCAGAGATGAACACTCGTCACTCTCGGTGCGCTCAAGACCCGAGAGGTGAAATCATCTTGCTATCCGGAGCTCTCTCCAGAAGCGTAGCCAGCCATTATTGCGCACTTAAGCAACATAACCTTGTGGGCGCGACACTTGGGAGTGCGGCCCTCGCTATTCAAGCGGCACGCAAAAAAAGCCAGCCAGACGCCACGTCTTTTCGAAAGGAATTCTGGGAGTGTTTGGCCGACAAAGCAGCCTATAGTAACATTCGGCACTGCGTCGTCGTCTGCTGCATTGTCTGCTGCGCATGCGCAAGTGCTCTAAAGCGGCCGCCAACTAGCAAGGAGGAGATGTCACGTCTGGCTTCAGAAAATGCGACATAACAGTTGCTAAGCTTTTCCTTCCTCTATGTTTCGGGAGAAAGTTTCGCAAAGCACTTGCGGTAAGCATAAGGGCACGCACCACGTCCGCTAAAATTGCTGTGTGCGGCGGTGGAGAACACCCTCCAGGTTAGCCTACTCTTAAATAAATACCTGCGACATGTGCCTATTTCATTCAGCTGGTAGAGCACCGTTCTCGACATGCGGAAGTAATGGGGAACGAGTCGTTGCGGCAACATGTGGTTGTCCTTTCTTTTAAGTTCTTGCAATTACTCTAGCATTTAAAAACTATTCAATAAATATTTTACTGGCTTAAATTAAACCAGTAACAACCGAAGCCGCTTGCATTCCCAGCTTTTGTACGCGGCCGGAAAGAATACTGCTTCGAGATATAAAGCGTAAGCAGTGTTTGAATAGAGCATGGTGTTGAGAATATTATAGAATAAAAATATTGGAAGACCTCACAGCACCGTTTTGAGAAAGAATGCTCATAGCATTCATCCATCCTTTGGCACATATACGGATCAGTGATGGGAAGCTTGCTCTAATTAAGGGCGTCTTCTACCAAATGTCAAACCGGTCGAGAGCGTACTGAATTAAGCGACCAATTACCATTGCCGGACTCGGTATGGTGACGGTTGTTTTATCCGCGTTCGCACTCTCATGGCAACCCTGGCACGGCTGCCCGCTGGGTTCGTTGAGGCTGGCCTGGATTCGCATGTTGCCGGGACTGTTTTGCTTCACGTGCACCACCGTCGAGTTTCCCACGGCGGAGTCCACTTGGTGCTTACTCTCAAGCGAGCTCGTGAACTCTTCGTCGGCATCCAACAGCTGTTATGGGAAGAGATTGTCGCGAAGAATTCACTGAATGCAGTCAGTCTCAGCAGGCGGTTCGATGGCGCCAGGTTTCCGCACGTGGCGCAGGGGAGACCGCGCATGCGCACCGGCGACAGTAAGCGGTAGGTTCTGTTAACTTTATTTTCTGTCAGACCAAAAAGAACAAAACATTTTTTTCCAGTTAGGTTCATCTTAGATTTTGATAAATTAGAGATTTCTCGCTAAATTCACACTGCATTTTTAAGGAAACGAAATATATTGCGGCATCCATAAGCAGGAAACCAAATTTTTGTTGCGTGTTATGCTTTCGGAATGTGCTCAAGACATTAGCAAACGTCGGCCAGCATATGAAATTCGGCTGCGAGCAACTATCTCCACAAGGATGCTGCATGGTGCAACGGGCGCTCGAAAGTGAGGCTACCGGAAGTAAGCGGCCTCATCCCGGAAGTCAGCCTTTGGAAGTGCACGAAACCGGACCTCAGCATGGTTTTTCAGATTGTTTTCGTTTCATTCGTTTATTCATTTATTTTATCCTTAAAGACCCGACAGCATTACATAAGGATGGGGTTTACAAATGGTTTTACATAAAGCACTCATGATGAAAACAGGCGCAATGAACGCAACACTGCAACTCTAAAAACGCTAAAGAAATAAAATAAGAAGGATCAAGTGCTTACAAACAGAGCAAGCAAAAAAGCTCAGAAATACATAGAAAAATATAGGAAAAAGTACCAGGCAACAAAAGGTTCACGTGTTGAGTTTCACTGCTGAGTTTCGCGCGAAACGATTTCCGATCGTTGCATGAAAATATGTCGTTGGGCAGGGCATTCCAATGGACCATTGCGTCACGAAAAGAACTGCTCATTGCTGAAGTACGGCTCTTGATGCTGGCTATGGGGTGGCTGTGGCTGAGGCGTCTGGAAGTCCTAGTCGGTGGTTTCAGCAGGGGGTGCTAGGACGTGGAATGGCAGCGGAAGCTGTGCAGTAGGCAAAGGCGTGAACTGATGCGGCTCGACTCAAGTCTGGGGAGGGAGATTGAGTGCAGTGATGCTATTCTCTTATGTGTATTCAGAGGTGAAAAAACGGGTGGCGCGGTTTTGGATGGCCTCAAGTTCAGCGGTGAGGCAGGGATGAACGGGATGGGTGATACAAATTAAAGTTTGGGCGAACAAATGTTAGGTACACAAGCATTTCTTCTTTTCGCCGTTCTCATCTTTTTACACGACAATGCCTACCCGTTGCGCCGTCAAATGCATGAGAAGAGCAGCAAAGTAAGTCTTCGGTAAAGATGTTAACAAAATAACGATCCATTGCATCGCAATGGGACGACGGTAGCGGACGACAGGACGACGTTACACACAGTACGTACGGAGCCTCGTGTGCTCAGCTCTGTGTCGCCCAGTTGAGCCAGTGTTGCAAACTCTGCTCTTGATATTGACGCACGTTGTCGCGCTCTAATCCCAAGTTATGCCACCAATAGGGGTAAATTTAAGAAAGAATGGGTGGAAACCTTCGCCTAGCTGCCGCTGTCGCAGTGACCTTGCATTTTGCTGAATTATGCTTAGACTTAACTGGACGGAGGGCGAGGCTACTAACTGGAGAGGTGCCGACCGTGTTCTGCTGGTTTACATTAGCGCCTGAAAAAAATAAGGCACTGCTTTTTCGACGGAGTGTATCATGTACTCTTTCGTAATGTAACACTTTATGCGTGAATGGGCTTTTACTCGTGACATTTGGTGCAGTTAACTTCTAACAGCGCGTGTCACCCGCCTTGAAGCCTTCTTGTATCTCTTCCGTTGTTTCTTACGCGCTGTGCAGCTGAAACATGACTGTGCTATGAAGTTTGGTTAAAAGTACGTCTGGAAGGTTAATGATCCCTCATATTGGAGATAAACATACCTGCCATCGCTGAGAAGACACATCGTCCGCCCCTGACTGGAAACTGAAACTGCGGCAGCTCTAAAACGAGTGGCTCTTCGAGTGTCAGAATTTCCGCGCCATCGACCGCCTTTTCTTTGCTACAATAAAATTCGGTTTTAAGTTTACCTAGCCTCATCGTCATTACGCTACTTCTTCTTTACGCTCGGAAGACGAACAGATAAGAACATAGTGTTCAATGCACGTACTCATTTCTTCATTTCTTCGGTTTGTCTGAAATTACAAGGTTTCCAAACAATCCTCACGTTTCGTGCGTTGAGCTTGCCTATTCCTTTGAAATTATACCGTAGATCTTAAACGTGAACAACGCGAAAAACTGAAGACGGAAGGGCTAAAGACGCGACTTTCTGCAATGAAACACACAGAAAACATCGGCCTTCCGGGACATGCCGCAAAACTTCCGGCGGCTGCCCTAGCGCCCACATCGGGCGGTTGTGGTGGTTACAACTTTTCTACCACAAAATAAGAGATTAGTTGGGGCTGGGACGAATCCAGGGTTGCCTCCAATCGGGGGTGACCTCTCGAGGTCGCCTCATGAAGGCCAGTAGCATTGTTTTTCTTGAACTGTCCAAGAGCTTGCCCCATACTTCCGTCAAGGGAGCCGGCAAAAGTGTCGTCGGAGGGGTTTGCTGGCGCGTTCCCACAAAATTTGGCCGTGGGTGGCGTGCGTCCAGTCAGCGCAGTGCGGGCATGCAGGGACATACTCACCATTTGTGATTAAACATAATCAGTAGGGGCTAAGGATTGCCTTTGTTTGTAGGTGTCTCAGTCGTGTCTCGCGTCCTTTCCAGGTCGGGATGATGTCAGAAAGCGGGAATGAGGCATCTAGCCATCTGGTGAAGGTCAGTGGTGCGAGCAGCGGAACGGTCGCTTTACATCACGTGTAGAGCTCATACTAAGTGAGGCGTACAAGAGCTCCAGTATAATCGCTCCCTGTCCATGCAGGCGCTATAGCCGGTTCCAGCAGCCGGAATGAAAGTGAGTGAATCAACAGCTATTGAACTCACGCGTACCAAAAAGGCTTTACGCGCGTGGAACTCTTACGAGTTAGGAGTTCGCAAGCACAGTACGCAGCGGGTCTACGTGGGTCTGTTGTACGTAGGTGGGATGTCGAATCTTGCGAGTGTGCCTTGGACGCGTAGAGGGCTCTGCGCGTGATGACCTTGCATGATATCTAACAAGGAAGAGCGCTTAATGCAAGACGACAGCTGAAAGCCGCTGATAGGATGCGTTCGGCAGCTCCGTGTATTGATATTCAAAACATACCGAATAGGCTTCGCTGCCACACGTAAAGGAATGCAAACCCGCCAAGGCAGGCACGCGAGATGCAGTTGAGGTGAACGGACATTGCAGTGCGATTTTAAGAAATGAAATAGTGTTCAGCATCCGGACCCACCGCACGAACCTGCAGCTCTTCTGGCCGAAGCCCATCGTTGGAGGACTTAAAGCGTACGTTGGAGGTTGAGGCCCTTGCAAGACACGCTGCACGAAGGCGTACGCGGGAGAGAGCTTCGGCAGCACAGCCGAAATAGGCGCAGAATGACGCCAGATAACGATTATACGTGTCACGAGGCGATACATGTCCAACAATTCTGAACAAAAGTATTTTTGAGCGGGAAATCTTTGATGAACGCAATTGTTTCATAAAATGCAAGATTGCTCTATAAGAATCAATACACCCGCAGATCACCCGACGACGGTCTTACATGTTTTTGATATAAATGTTTTTGCTATTTTCAAACGAGTTCCTCATTGGTTTTCTCGGGCAGTCTGTACTTTTCTATGCGATCGATGGAAGCACTTTGATAGAAAGATTCGGCTACGTATCCGAAGAATGGACCGTTTCCTTCAATATTTTCACAACAGTATCTTACAATTGTCCAATTTTCAAAAATCTCCCCTAGAAACTTGCACTTGGATGGCACGGCGCAACGTACGCGAGCAGTACATATTGAGCAGAATACGTCCACATAGTCGCTCTTTGTGTACGCCAAGTATGTGTAACTAAAAGCGTTTCAGACAACGTGCGGATTGTGCCCGCAGAGTTCTCCCGTTTGCGTCGGTGAAGTGTGTACGAACTTTTACTACAACTGCATTGCAGTGTGATTCTTCATGGTCTTGCGTGAAACCCTCTACTTGTGACGGACGTAGCCGCCGTTTGACTGGAGAAATTGAAGCGACAATGGAATTTAATTTAATGTAAATCGTTTGTCAAGCGCAGCCTTATTTCACATCTCAGTGCATGGCTACTGCTTTACGCACCATTTCAAAGAAATAACCCGGCACAAAAAAGTTCCTCTCGGTTCACGTTTAAGGGAGAAAAAGAGCCAGTTGCTTTGGGAGAATGCACGAGGTTTTTGAAAGGGTCAATGACCGCCAAAAGATTTTGCTCACCCTCGTGCTTCTTGAAACGTTCAGCTCAAGCGCCACGCGCTGCGGAAGGTCTTCGTCCTCCTGTGCTTCGTCGAAGGTCACCTCGATTGGCTTGGACATGTCCGGCATGGGCAGGCTGGAATAAGAAATCAATTTCGCATTCGTTCTTTCCTTCGTTCGCTTGCACAGGTCGCACAATAATTTGTGTAGATTCTATATTCATTAACCTCCAAGGAATAAAAACAGCCGCAAATTTCTGTTAGGCACGTTCAATAAATAGGTTGTAATAGCCATTGAACTCGTGTCTGGATTGGTCGTTTCTTTCGCACTGCAGGCTCTTTTTTAACTTTCCGCGAATATTTATTGCATATCTGCAGGTAGTGCTAGGAAACGGGTATCGCTGAATAAAGAAATTTGTTTTTATCGGCGATGAATTTTCAAACCACTTAAGGGATCATGATCCAAGAAAAGGTTTACTTGGAGCGATCTTTGGCGTACGCCGCTCGATTGCGTTGATGGGGAAAAGTATGGTTACGTTTTAGAAGAGACAACTTCACTCAGCTAGGTCATTCAGATTTCGTGTTGCATCCGACCTCTTAAAGACGCTAACTGGCCGAGTGCGCGGCCAGTCGTTGCGGTGCCGCGCGCTCACAGCAGCTGGACCAATCGGAAATCCACGTGCGGCACGCGTGCTCACATGTGGCCGTTCAGATCATCGGCTTGCAAGTGCTTGCTCGCCGAGCGACAGTCCATTCGGGCCAGCGCTGCTATTCCGAAGTTAAGTAAAAGGCCGAGTCCGAAGACGCGCGCCCTCGCTGGCTACCATACCCACAGAATAGCGTCGACGTTCAGGTGCTAAGTGCCGCCGATTCTCACCGAAGCGGGACGGCGCGAAACAACAGCGCCTACAGCAGGTACACAGAGAGGGCGGCATCGATGAGCAGCGAAGGCTGAGTAAGAAGGGGGCCTAGAAGAGATGCGGAAGTCGCTCGACAATGCCGTGGTCGCGAAAATACCGATCAACACGAGGATGGGCTCGAAGAGATGCGTGAGGTCAGGCGTCGGCATGCGTCAGGAGAATCAATACAGTGGGGTCGATGCCTACTATGCACAGCACTTCACGCAGAACAAGTTCGCAGTTTAATACAGCGTGTGCGAAAGATGGCGGTTACGTCGGGCCTCAGTTGTGTCCACGGTCTGTGCGAAGTGATATTCTGATTATGCCGTGCTCAAAATGAGTCGCTTCAGGAGGTCATGAACAAAGGTATGACTCTTCATCAAATCTTATCATAGCCAGTGTCCATGCAGCTTCTCCGCCCACAGCACGATAGAGCTACGCTATCGCAGCAGCCGATCCCGCCTCTCGTTCTACTGCGACACACTCTCGCACTGTGCATTGCACGTCATTGTTCACCAAATTCCGTCTGCGGCGCGAACAGATCAGACCAGCTTATAACCCTGATCAGAGCTCAACCAGAATGTATTATCGACGTCGGGTGTTCCGACGACCCAGCAAAGCAAAATCTTGAGCCAAGCAGGCTAAGCATGCGCTTTCGCACGAATGCTCGGTTTAGCTGCAGGTTAAAACCCTAAATCTTTTTATTCCCGAAGTGATAAGCTTAAAATGACAGTGAGGACGCATGGAATTTGGCACGTATGTTTGTACTAATCACCGCGTTCAAAAGGCAAACATGCAATTCACTTAATGTAAGCTAAATAGGCCCAAAAGTTATATACATACTACAATATTGGTAAGTAAACTGCGATTCATCGACAGAGTTTTATTGGTGTGAATACCATTAGGCTCAGTTACATCGTGATTCATTCCAAAATTCCTTTAAACTGTGCTCATGGAGTCCTTTACGCGCAGACGTCATAGTCAGAAAATTCTAAAGGAATTTTTTGACTAATAAACACGTCTTTTGCAACAGGATAAATATCAAAATTCAAGAAAGAGGCATAAAAGTGATTTTTACTAAGGATCAATCAGGACAGAATTGCTGTTAATGCTATTTAAGGTCCCAGACTAGCAATGTTCAATTTTTTTCGATGTTCCTTGCTTCAGCCAAATGTCTCCAGACGAGCAGTCTTAGTGAAGACACTAAATTAGTGGTGTAAGTGGCTCCCAGCGGTATTTATCTACGCGCTCATATACTCTTCGAATTCTTTGTTGTTGTTAGTTGCACACTATAGTAGGATACAACTTAAAAAAACTGCAGTTGTTAACACTGAGCTTTGTCTGCGGCGTACCGTATTGCTCGCCAGCCAAAGTTTTGAAAACGGATGACATTTTACCGTGGAGGAATATTGTGCGCCGGTGCTTAATGTGGGCGGAGCTTCACTGCAGACTTACGTTTTATCCGACTATAGGAGCGCAGTTTAACAGTCTTGTTTTCCCATGAGGCTGTTTATTCCAGCTTTGTGTTGTTAATCAGCATAATTGCTGATTCTCAACATTGTCTGAAGTTGCACTGCTTCGGTCAGGAGTCCGTATGTCTTGAAAAATTGAAAATTTGTTTTTAAGGAAAGGAAATTGCGCAGTATTTCTCTCACATCCTGGCCCCCAACGAAACTGCGCCGCAGTAAGGAAAGGGTCAAAAGAGGGACTGAGAGAAGAAAGGAAGAAAGAGGTGCCCTAGTGGAGGGCTCCGGAATAAGTTTGACCACCTGGAGATCTTTGTGCGAATCTTTGCGCTCATATATTTTTCAATTGCTTGTGTTAGTCAGTTACACGCTGGGAGTGCAATTTAACAGCCTTGTCTTCCCCTGAGGCTGTTTTACATTGTAGCTTTGTTTTGTTAATCAGCTTACTCGCTGACTGTCAACACGATGTGAACTTGCGCTGTTCCGGCCATGAGTCCCCGTGTCTCTCTTCATTCGTTTCGTTTTCGAATCGCCACGTATGTCTTACATGGCGAGTTGTCACCGCAGTAGTTTAGAAACAACCCTACTCTCCCTACCATATTTTTAAGATGCTTTGTCGTTTACTCCAGTTATTGGCTTTTGTACACCAAAGCATGTAGGTATTTCTCAACTAGAAACTAGTCTGTGGAAAAGAAAAAAGTATTCTGAAGCTATTTCTTCGCACACTATGAGATTTATTAAAAGCTATTAAAACTATTGCCTATAAATAGGTGTTAAAAGCTATTAAATTATAAAAGCTATTAAAAGCTCAAGAAAATTTGTTGAGAACATAGCGAACAGGCGACAACGCCAGCTCACTCGGTCTTTAAACCCAAAGCGCACTAAAACTTCATCTATTGGGAAACAAGCCTTGCGGTAATTTAGTGCGCGAATGAATTTGGACACTTTTTTCTCCTCTAGGTGATGGTGTGATTTAAACATTTCTCAGTCTATGTGAACTTGTTTAAAGCTCTGAAACATGTGTTCAGTAAGTTTTTACACCTGGGTGACTTTTATAATTAAAAACATTGATTTCAATCCAAGAAAAGAATAAACATTATAAATAAGTTTTTCTTTTTTATAGGAATAACGTCGCTGGAACAAAACAGTGCGTAAACACCAATACTGAAGTTTCTGTACCCGTCACTACGTTTCTAAATTTTACAACTAGCCTTGGCACCTTCCACAGTAGCTGCGTTGAGGTGCGCAATGCTTCTGCAGACCCATCATGGCTCTTTCTGAATTACGGTGGGAATGTTGGAAGCAGGTGAGGATATTATTGCTATTATTCAGATAGTTCACCACTACGACAAGTCCCAGTGATATTACTTATAAGCTGCAGCTGCTAGGACTACTCCACTCACTTCTTGAAGTCCTCGTGTTTGCTGATAACATCCCAAGTCGAGCGTTGATCGCAGTACTCGTTCTGCTTGTTCGGGGCGTACGGGATGTGGGGGCAGGGTCCTTTCCGGCTGTCACTGAACTGGCTAACCTGCAATGGCGGAGAATGCGTTGATGCACAGCAGCGTGGGGTGCGATGTTTCAAAGGAGAGGAGGAGGAGGAGGTGCAGGTAGAACTTTATGACCTCGAGGACTCGGGCAGCGGAATTGAACCTTATTTATTTAACAGCGGGAAGCGATAATCGCCGAGAGATAAAGACAAAGGCGGAAAGAAAACTAGGTAGGTTAGCATGTAAAAGAGCAAGAGGCTGAGGAGGTGCGTGTGGCATATTCACAAATTATCAGGCAGGCCAGACTCTCTCAGGAATCTATACAGTATTTTGTATCACTGGCACGCCACCAATAAGAAAGTACAGACACCTAATCCCATTATGAGTAAGCAGCTTTTGGTGCCTTTACCGGAAGTACCACAATTTCCGTCGTGCTGATGTCCCATCTCTCGAGACAAAAGGCGAATTTTATGACTGATAACGCAATCCGGCGCCTTGGGCTTCACTAATATCACTAATATATGATTTCGGGCGGGAGTTCATTCCACTGTCATAATACAGGCTGCCTAGCAAAAACTGCATTTCGATCACGAATAAATGCTAGAAAAATGGCAGACCTACCGCCTGGTACTATATGTATATTTTGACATCATAATCACCCTTTTCTTGAAAGTAACCAGTGCTGCATATTTAGACGAATACACATAAAGGCATGACAAGACGGGGCAGTGTATTCGTCTAAATATGCAGTGATGTTGATTTACAAGAAAAGAAAAATCCGTCACCAACTAGCCGTGCGAATAGTTTTATTAAATGGTTAACCAGTAGGCCTCTTAGCCGCTGGCCTCTAGCTTGCTCTGCTTCGCACACTAAACCAGCTTTTGTTAACTCTCAGTCCCTTCAAACCGTCCGGGTGATGACGCACTTCCTCACCAGAGTAAGCGAATACTTCTTACATTGGCGACGTAGGGCATGAACATGATGGAAGACTGGACGGGGTCATGTTCCAGCTGCTTGATGATGACTTTGCAGTTGCGATGTAAGCGGCACTTTTTGTTGATGGAGCACAGTCTTCCTTCTGCGGTTCTCGGGCTGAAGACAATTCGGCTCGAGCAGGCGTTCAGGCGTACCTGAGAAAATAATTCGCGCGCAAATATACGAAGTGATGAGCACATCTGGTACGTCAACGATGCAATGCAAATAAAAACATTGGTGTTGTGTTTTTTTTTGCTATTCCCCTTATTAGCCATCAACAAAAAATGTAAAGCTCTGCTGATACTGATTTCGTTAGAACGGGTCCATGGCAAAAGAATTCGCTAAACTCTTTCGATTATTGGGAGGGTTTATTTCCATTAGATTGTATTCAACCCACACAGTTGATATCCAGCGTTTATGGCTATGCACTATAGGCTATTAACTTTTACTGATCTGAATGACAACTGAACTCGTTCTTCGCGGTGACTAAACATCCGTGAACTGTTTTCGTGGCCGTTATCAACGACCCCACTTCGAGCTTGCCAGCTGCACTGGCATCATCATTATCATCAGCAGTAACCTGAATACGCCCTTTGCTGCTGCTAGTGTTAAAGATAAGAGGGATTACAAATGATTCTTTTCATATAGACTATATTTGCATTCCATGGACTAGATTCGAGCGCCCTTTCTCAGGGCATTGTGCGTTGCTTCATGTCACAAGCTTTTTCCCCTGACTCACGTCTCGAGAAAACGTAGCAAGAAAACCGGCCAAGTGCACTTTTCATCACCGTTGCTGCTAAAGGGTGTTAGAAGCAGTCAAACTGAGTCATTATAGGGAGCTATCGACGCAAAAATTCTGGCTCCTTCAGTGGCGGCCACGAGCGCCGACGTCCCGGTGCTCTTGAAACTCTTGCAAGCCTCTTGATCCGCTAATACAGATTGCGGTGCTTCAAGCGTACGATTAATGCTCCTGTATATGCTATAGAAACGCTAGAGAGCTCTAAAGCTTTTGTTAGACAGGACTTCTCTAAGCGTCCTTGGGTTTTATTTACGGCGTTAAAACTTATCCCTGGCTTGCGATCCGAAACACGAAGCGATGGTTGTGACTACCGACGAAACCAGCACGCCCACATTATCATATGTGCCATCGAGTGCTTAAATTCCAGCCGCACTACGACCTGTTACATGTAGCCGGTGTTAGCAAGTTCTAAGCGTTGGCTACTAAATGTTTAGGCTGAGTCTCAAGTGCTCTATAATTGTTTTGAACGCGAACATCTTTAACTATAGTTAAAGTTTGTCTGGTTTGGTTCGGAACATTGAAGGTTTGTAACATTGAAGGTTCGTAACACTGAAGGCGCCAATCAAGCACCGAAACGTAGATCCAACCCTTAAGGATTTGCTTCGTCCTTCACAAAAGAAATCATGAACATACACTAGGGACCTCTGCTCTTCCCATACGTAAAATGCCTAAGTCAAGCCACGGAGAAAAATGGCGGTCTGCTGCCTGCTAGGTGCGGGCAATTTTAGCCGCCTTTCAAGGTTTAAGGAACGGAGTACGTCAAAGAACATTGGGTTTTGATTTCAACTCTTTGTAGACCGCACAGTCTCCTTGTATATGTATAATTATTTTCTAGATGCTCTTAATATCTCCTTGTAATGTGTTTTTTTTACAACTCTCTGCCGGAAACTGTGCATCCCTCCCATCGTTTCTCGTGTCGTGCAATGTTTCCCGTGTGGCTCACCGTGTTGTTGTAGCAGAAGGTCAGGGGGTATCTGCTGTCGTTGAGGCTGCCGTAGTCGTCGAACACGCCGTACCTGAAGTGGGCCCACTCGTGCACGAACACGTACGCTGGGAAGGTGGGTGTTTATTAAACGCACTTTTAAGCGTGAAATGCCTTTAGCATCCCGCTATCTGTGCCACGGGTGGCCTTGGTGCCAGGATAGAGCAGAACGCAGAGCCGAACTTCAACTACTGCCGGTGATATCCCTTTCATTTCACTTCTTCAAACGGCCCGCTATCCTTTATTTCCGCTGCCAAACCTCAGGCGCCGCCGCAGTAGTGATGGTAAATTCCCGGGTTGGAAGAAACCTCTTACCTCCATTTTTGCTTTTATTTTACATTAGGCACTTACTCCTACTACTACACCGGCGAAACTATCGGTTCACCGGCGCCTGGTGGCTACGTGCTGCGCGGCCGCCGGAGCTGCCCATGCGTCAACAACAGCGTCGTCATTATCTCTTGGTGCTAAAAGCCAACGTCGGCCCGGAGGAAGTTCTGCCCTGCAGTCCGATAGGCGCGCGCGCAATCCTGGTGGCAATTGATGAACGAGGCAAGCAGCTGCGAGTGGGGCGGCAGTCCCTGGAGAGTTTCCGTCATTACGCAATGCGTGCGCATGCGTCACGGATACCCGTGGCGCCATTAATTAGCACGGCCAGTAATCAGCTGTGGTTAATCAGGTCCCCTTATATAAGCCAATTTTTAACAAGTTTTGCTTTATGAGAAAAATTATCGCTTCTTTGCCGTATTCTGGAGAGGAAGAGAGACACCTGATAGCCTGCAGGCTGTGCTGCACACTCTAATAGCACACATCCTGTAGCACTATTCGAAATATTTCACGGTGGGGCATTGCACCCGCTGCAGCAGCGTCGTGCTTTCCAGCTACTTTCCGTTGTGCCTTAGTTTGAGTGGCGCGTCGCAATTTGTCTCGACCGCTGCACCATTCCTTTCGCCACACGCTCCGCGCATCAATTCACCGTTTTCTGCTGCTCTATTTGCTCCGCCTAGCGCTTCTTTTTTTCCAGCCCGTTTGCAAGCGAACTGTTCCTCGCAGTGTAGCACTCGTTCCGGCGGCATGACGGCTGTATCCCGACAGCAGCTTCCTACTCTGCCCGACTGCACGAATACAAGAGCGCGCCACGAGAAACGCATCGGCGACCCGCCTCCTGTCAGCAGAGCTGTACGCTGGCCAACCCCAACGCGACAAAGGCAGACCCGCACAATGCGCGAACCTTTCTCCATCCTCGTGTTCTTTAAATCCCGACGGTGTCGAGGTTGTAGGGAGCTTTAGAATAGATTGATAGTTAATGGAAGAAGGGAAATAGAGGGGCGCCAATACGCATGCGCCGAACACTCAACCTAGACAGTAGGCGGACTCTTGGTTAGTGCTCTTGGCGGGGGGGTTGCACTCTGCGCACAAGTACTGGCGCCCCACTTTTGCCTATCCCTCTTACCAAGGGGGTTAATGGTATAGGGAAGCACTGTGATATAGCCACTTTTGCCATCTGTTCTAAATGCCTCCTTGCCACATCCGTAGGAGCATATTCTGCTCTTGCCTTATTGTTATCTCTGCAGACTCTCTCCCCTTTCTCCCTACCACAATGGTAACGTCGTTTTCACTCTTTCTTCTTCTTCAAACCTGTCCCTCTCGCAAGCCCCGGATGCTGCGAAGGCGAACATACGTGCTTCCGCTTGTCTTCCTCGGTAATAACAGCTATCGCCGTAAAGGAACCTCAAGCGAAAATATCGTGTACAAAACTGCTTAATATACCTGGGTTAATAAACCTCTTAGCCGTAGAGTTGGTAAGTGTGGCCAGAAATCCGGGAGTGAGGTGGATGAACTCCCCCGGCTCGCCGCACGGCTTCACCTGTGTTGTGAACGGCCTGTCGTCATACGGCGGTGTGGGCATGTCGATAAGCACGTCGCTCTTTTCGGAGGCGTTGGACGACGGTGCCCAGGAGCTATTTCTCTTCGGCCACGTCTTGGGAACCTCGATGATGACGTGTTTGAAGTACACTCGTCCATTGGTAGCCTTGTGAAGGAACTCTGTTGACGATCGGAACAGTGCCTGCACATTTTCATCGATCGCACAATCTGTACTCATTGCACCGCAAGAAATTCAACTTTAGGTTGTCCGCTTTTGCTAAGCATAGAGCCTGTTACTGTGTTTCGCTTTATTGGGGCGAGGCATGTGCACTTGCCTCTAAATAATCCTTACCTTTGCTCCTTTTTTATCTATCACTCGCTTTTGAACCTAGGTTGCCTGGCTTGTAGCGCATATTACCTCGATCAGTATTCTTGAGGACGTGACCACCCGCTGGCGACGTTAGCTTCGGCAGGCTCAATACAGATGGGCTGTGCACAAGCTGACAGGGGGGGGGGGGGGGGGGCTGCCCCCGTGATATGCATAGGCGGAGGCCGTCTATTCTCGTTAACGGGACATCGAATGCTATCCGATTAATATTATTTTTACAAAAACATGAACGCATCACGCCTTGGCGCGAAACGAGCATGCCAAAAAGAACTGAAGACGGATAAACAAATAATTTCAATAACGGAGAGCTTCCCGACTAAAAAAAAAGCGCGCTAGAACTTAAACACGAGAACCGCCGTAGAACGCTTCTCTGAGAGAGAGAAAGGAATGATAGAGGAAGCGCAGGGAGGTTAACTGCAAGGGTGTTCCAGTTGACTACTCTGCAATGGGGGAAATGGATGAAGGGGGCATAAAAGGACAAGATAAAGTAAAGAAATGCGGTCCGTAGCAAGAACATCAAGCAATGACACACGCACTGAAAGTCACAGGCTGCCGCAACTGTAGCCTGCCCACCATGAGGGTTGTCGAGCGCTTCGACCTCAATAAAACACATCCACCGTCTTTCACTGCTCAGCACTGCGCCGTAACGCAGCGCAGACGTTCCACCGGGAAGAAAGGCTGCTTGCTGTTGCGGTTTATAATGTAGATGACAAAGTGATAAATCCCGACTTGTCGGAACGATGAGGCTGGAGGCTCCATTGTGCCAGCTACTGTAGAGCTGCAGCGATTAGATTGAGCATATCCACACCCGTAGTTGTAGTGCCTTTTGTGCAGCTATCGTGTGAACGCTGTAAAGCAGCGCACGCATAATGTTGACGAAAGTCCTCAGATTTTCAATTACTTGCACGTGTCCAACTTGCACTGGTGCCTGAGCTAGGGTTCAAACAACAGCAGGCTCAGCCCACGGGGAGCGTACGACTGTTTCATCACTAAGGGCGTGCACTATTTCGGGAGCGACAGCCAAATAACCTGCCGGTCCCGACCTTGGACCAGAGTTGGTCCTTGCGCTTGATTAGCGATAGACTAAGTACTTTGAATGCGCAATACCTGGTCGCTGACGGTGGGCGTGGGTGGCTCCGTCAGGGATGGCCAAGACCCGTCTGCGACAACCGTCCCTGCATCACTACTCACATGGCCCCCGTTGTTTAGGGAGGTATGCAGAGGGCGAGGACAAGTTGCACGAATTCCTGGACCATCCTTCTCAGTGGCCACTACACTCCTAGAAGACCTTTTACGAGATTGACGACTTCGACGCAACTTAGCAGCGTCCCCTCTGGGTGTGGAATCGTGTCTTGTCATTTCTTGCGTCCCTCATTCTTTTCAGGCTCAGTAATGACCGCCGCGGCAAAGGGCGGACTTTTGGAGTTCCGCCAGGCTAGCATCGCCTCTGTGTGGTTGGGAATATAGAGGTCAGGTTGGGCTAAAGAAAAACATTTGCCCTGCCCGCATGGCCGAGAATGCAAAAAACATTGTGCAACCATAAAAAATAAAAATAAAGAAGAATGCAGTGGCCACAATGGAATGCAGTCCCCTTGGAAAGTCAACGTGATGCACTTTGTCTTCCCAAGGATATGAGGTTGCAATAATGATGCGCCGTCAGTAGCTCATCGAAATAAAGTTTTCAGGTTAGTCGCATATGGTGTTAGGGGCTGCGCCTCAATCCCAAGCCTTCCACCAGTGTCGTAGACGGAGGGGTCCTTGTGTTCTCTGACTCGTTCAGCACCGCAGGTCCCGGTCCGAAGGACGCTGTCGGACTTCTTTAAGTAGGGAACTGTACCGTAGGTTTTTTTAACATTTTTACAGCCGAGAAAGGATCGAGTGTGTCGATAACAAACCAGCACCCTTTTTAATGGTCTTCCTATTACCTAGATCTCTGACTGTGGAACAAAGTTGGTGGAATAATGGCCAATCAAGTGAGCAGATATAAGACGAAAAGCGCGAACAGAACACACGGGCGCAGAGAAAGACCAACGACAAGCGCTAGCTTCCAACTCTTTGTCTTTCTTTGCGTCCGTATGTTTTTTTTCGCGCTTTTCGTCTTACATCGGTACACTTGATTGGACATCATTCTTCAAACCTCATTCCACCAACTAGCCCGCACCCACACCTTACTAAGTGAACAGATGAAGACACTGGTGGTGCCGCCCGGAACAGGTGGCGGTGCTGATGCTTTCTCGCAGCTCAGTCGACATAAATTTAAAACAGAGTCCTCGAACACTGTCGTGTCGTGGTCACCACAGCTACAAGGTCACTGCCTTCGTGAGAAAAGAATGGCAGGCCGATTCCCAGCAGGTGGACAGGAACAAAGACGGATCGAACACTGGGGTGCTATCCTCACCATTGTGGCGGATTCGGTGTCACAATGGAAAAGGAATGTCAAGACCTTTCCCAGCAGGTGCATTAACGACCTTGTAATCCCCCGCCTGTTGTCCGAAACGCGGGAACTCCGTCGAGATGCCCACTGTAACCGTTGCAAGCACCACTCCGTCCGGCGACCAGAGGACAGACTCGGCCACCTGACGCCGCCACTGTCGCCGCTGCTTCCGTGAACGCGAGACCTCACAGCTGCGTTTCATCACGATGACTCATCCGAGTTCACGTTGGCTTTCTAGCAACACTCCCCAGGTCCGAATTCACCGATCTTGACAAGGGCTATGTCGACGTCGAAAATGATGCATACCGTAGCGCAGCTGCCCAGGAGGACATTTCGTGAACTGACACTGATGCCGCCGACCATTTTGATCATTCTCGAACTTTCAAGCACGATTCGGTCCGTGACATCAATGGCAACAGCATTCCCATAACGATTCACCTTCACGCCTTTGATTGAGTCCTCACCTTAGCGCAGTCTCAGTTCTGCCTTCTTGCTAAGGACTCGGATGAAGCCGTCGTCAGGTTAAGAGTCATCACCAGCAGCAGAGCACAGCGCTGTGTCTGGGCTGCTTGAATCACTCGTGAGGCCACGACGCATCCTCTGGTCAGCAGCAGCTGACCCAAGGGGTTCCACAGGAGGTCCAAAAGAGTTCACTTCCATCACCGTCACCAAAAAGAAAACAGTATCTCCACGATATTACGGTAAACTAGGAAGAAACTGAGGAGAACCATCCTGTTTCTGGTTTCTCGAGTATCTCTCCTGCACCCACCCGAGTCTGTGTGCAGAGTGTTTTCTTTTTCGCCTAGGATTTGTTGAACATATATTGCCCTAGCTTGCCTGCGTCCTTTATGCAGGTTCGGATCCATGTTTTCGGTATCGTGACTATCCTGAGTGTGTTGCGATATTCGTCAGGTTTTCGCTTTGTTCTTTATTTTGTAGCGCAATTTTGAAGCCGCATCTATTTAGGAGCGCTATCCACGCTTTGGTTTGTTTTAGCCTTTGTAGCTGCGCCGCATGTTGGGCTTCTCTCAGCTCTTCAAAAGTGTTATGCAAACCCGGGGCTAGGAGTCTTTCCGTTGAGGTTGCTTGCGGTAGGTGGAGCGCTATCTTATATGCTTCCCTTATTATTGTGTCTGCTGGAATCATTTCTCCCTCAGTGCAGTTGTAGTATGGGAGCCTGTTATTCTGCTTACTACGAGGGTGCTGACGCATTTTAAAGTGTAAGCTTCCCGCATGCCTTGCCTCCTTCTAGAGACTCTAGTTATCATGGGGGCCACTTGCGTCACCGAAGCTTTGGTTAAGTTTAGGGCATATGTGCATCTTTGGTTCGATTGGATCAACATTCTTTGTTTTCTAATCACCTTTTTTTACGGAATTGGTTTTCCTTCTAGATAGAAGTTTATGCTGAGTTCCTCCTCATCCGGTACTTTGTGACTTTTGTCTGCTTCTCCAGATTCTTAAGAGCTCTGACTTTTCTGTTGAGCAGGCAAGACTTCTATCTGTGACGTAGTTCTCTACCCATGTGACTGGTTCCTGTAGCTTCCCTCTTTCTCACCGAGCCAGCCCTCCTTGACCCACACTGTGATGTCGTCGGCATATATTGCGTGCTGTACGTCTTCTATGTTTTCCAACTGCTTTGCTAAGCCAATCATCGACATGTTGAAGAGGATGGGGGATATTACTGATCCCTGCGCGTTCCTTCATTGGGCGTGTGGAAACACTAGGAGCGAATTTCACCGATTCCTATCGTTGCTGTTCGGTTTGTTAGAAATGCCTTGACATACCCGCATATTTTCTTGCCGCAATCCAAGTTGCTTAGGCCCGTTAGTATTGCTTCATGGCTGGCGTTGTCTAACGCCCCTTTAATGTCTTGCGCCATGATTACGTGCTCCCCTCGTGTCGGGACGTTGGTTGAAACCTCGTCCCTGATTTGGAGTAGCACGTCTTGTGTTGATATTTTGCTTCTAAAGCCAAACATGCTGTGGGGGTATAGCTCGTTGTCTTGCATAAGGTCTTGAAGGCGTCTCGTTATTATCCTTTCATATAGTTTGCCTAGGCATGATGTAAGAGATATCGGTCTGAGATTTTCGAGCTGCAACTTTTTGCCCGGTTTTGGGATCATTACTATCTCCGCGTGTAAGGGATGGTGTTCTCGCGTAAAACCACTTGATCGTCTTCATCTGAGGCCCCTCTGACAATGCATTCTGCCTTTTACCGGCCCACGACACTTATCCTGATCGCTGTTACACATATGCCAAAACCAATGCGGCGTAAAAAAAGAAAGCTTCGACATGCCATGAGGAAGGGGGGAGAGAAATAAAAGCTGCTTACTTTGATGTTACCAATGATGGACTCGTCAGGAGTAACGCTGTTGCTGATGGATACCCGCAGTTCCGTGTAGCCTCCATCCGACGTGTCGAGTTGCACTGACGCGCCAGTGCTTAAGAAAAGCAGCAGAACGGCCGTAAACATGAACATCCCGCTCATTTTGATGTCACCAACAGTGGGCCTGGGAAACATTGAAAAGATTTATTTAAAGGCGGAACGACCACAGCTGTCCGGTTAGAACTGTGTAGCAGTGTTGTAAGATTAGGGAAAGAGAGTCCTGAATTCTGGATTTGTTCTGGACAGGTGCGAGGAATTATGTTCTTTGGAGTTCAATACTAGAACTGGCGCTCCGTAGCGAAGAATCGAATTTTAGTTTCCAGTCTCGGTGCTCATCGCTTCCTAGGCGTTGCTTGCAGCAAAGCTGTGCATGAAACACTTAACTTGCGAAAGTGTGAAGGTCCCGAGAGGTCCACGTTCTTGCCACCGTCAGAACGCACGCATTAATCGAGCGTTAGAAATTACATCCGTAGGATTGTTCTTTTCGATGGAAGATAAGTGTAACTTACTCGGTCGCAAATTTTATTTACCGGGGCCTTACCTTTCACTCATTTTCAGCCATTTTGCAAAAGAACCCGTCGGATGGACAGAGTAAATGACTGGCTTCAGCTAACTTCAGTAAAGGCTGTCTAATACTGCCATGCATTTTAGCAACTTTTGGACAGGCCCAGAAATTTTTTTTTCCTTAAATATCAGCCACTAGGCATCTCGCAAGTAAAGATACAGGTTTATGAAGCTAACGCCAACATTCTTTAATGATCGCCTGCGTACACTCTTGTCGACGCCTGCAGTGTTATTGCTGTTAGCTCAGTATCCAAAAGGTGCATTCCGGTTTGCCAGTGCAAGCTTCCATGGCAACTGATTTCCGACGCTGATTTGCTTTATAAACCACTGTCAACTGCGATAAAAAAATCATACACGACTCTTAATGTAGCTGCCTAACGTTACAATCCTAGACCGCAGAATGTGCCGCGGTAGTCCTTATAAGTAGAATGAATGCGAAAAAGAATACATGACATAATAAAAAACCAGTACGAAAGATCTTAACCTTACTGTTTCTTTCTTTGCAACTTCCTTTCCGTAGAGTAAACCTAAACTTCCAGGTTTTTTTTTAATGCAGCAAAATGAAGGTCATCAACAGATATTTTTGATCATTTCGGTAGTGGAACTCCCTGTAGGTTGTGCAGAGGAGAAAAATGCTTAAGGTTAGGAAGGACGATTGTGGGACTGGTCGTCATGGGAGAGGTCTCCAGTTATATACAACCCACGTACTTATATCTGGTGGTCTGATTGCCCGAAATTTGGAAGTTACGTGTTTCAATGTACTCCGTAGACTTGCTAATTGAGATGGTTGATAACGGTGGTGGCACCTGGCAATAAAATCACTGAAACAGATGCAGGTACAAACATTCTTAAATATAATAGTTCGACAAGCAAATTAGAAGTTGGAAGATGCCATATATAGACGGTTTCGAAGCACAGACAACGGACTGCAATAGTTTTTGATTTGCAGCTCATTATACTAACTTCCTGCTAAATCTGCTGACTTTCAGTCTCACCCTCGATCTCAATCCACGATATGGCACATGGGTTATATTAGTATAGAAAGATGTATTAAGAACGTAATCCGGCATTATTCTCCTGTAAAAAGTAGTCTGAATTGTCGTGCGGATTCCTAGTTTAATCAATAGAGACTGAATTGTATAATTGGCTGATGGCAAAGAAAATTCGCAGACTAGCTCTTGTCAATTTTTTCGGAGCCGAAGCACACGCTCTAGCGTTGGCTGCCTGCAAAGATAAGATAAGCTTTGTGAGTTTCAAAGACAGCACCTATTGCCAGCTAGGGTGCTTAAGCCCTTGTTCAGAAAGATCGGCAACTCATATTTGCGGAAAACGACTAGAAAACCAGCCAGTAAATATATAGGAAACTGTAACAGGGAAACAAAAAACTTTACAACACGGCGGATCCGAAAGGTACAGCGTCAGTACTGGATTAATTTAAGAGAACCAAAAGCAGACTCTGGGTCTTCATAAGTGAAAAGAAAAGAACAAAGCGGGGAGAAATTTTGCCTTGATAATTCTAGAGGAAGCGCTGTGCTGTTTCAAGTCAGAATAGGTTGGCTTCTACCACAGCCACGCGGCCGTTTCGAAAGCCCATTCAGTTGATACTCTTCGATATTACCAGTCTCTCTCGCACTGCAAAGAGCTGTGCCACTCCTACACGGCAAACTCGATTGCCGTAGAGAACATTCATCATCTCACACAGAGGTGTCATGGCGCAGCCGTCGCCACCAAAAGTATTGCAGGGGTGTCAGTAATCTGTTTGTAGGCACCAAGGCAAGTCTGAGCTGCAAATGTTAAAAACAAAATGTCTATTCATTACAGTAGTACTATTCACTCTTGGAAATTTATTTTGTTCTTACGGCACAAGCTGTGCAATAGCATTCATGCACTGTTGAGGAAGATGCTGTTGGTTACGTTTGTTTTGCTGGTAACAATCGTTTTATGCTTGCTGAACTGTTTTGTATACCGCCCAGTCTTATTTTCTGGAAAGGTAATTGTATATTCTGACTCTTCAAAATATTCAATCATGATACCGTTGTGATTTTATTTTCTAGTGCCTTGCTGCGTCCGGCTCGGGATCCGAGATTAAGTAATCATGCTGCTGGAAGGACCTCGAGATATCGATAGTTTCGATATCGAAATCAAGATAGCTCCACGCTGCTGGGTTGACGCGACAGACCTTTAACCCCATGGCCATCGGGCCGCCCGTGTAGCAGCTCTCGGTTGGCCTTTGAGTCGACAGAATATCTATACCGAGTGCCTTTCGAAATGTCCCTGCGACAGGGGTATCACAACGCGAAGATACCACCAGAAATCTAACGCGGTTGACAATGCATGTGCACTCCGCGGTAAACTAGTAGACCTAATTGAAAATCTTCGGCTAGAATGGGGCAGCATCTATCTACATGATGCAGGCCCAGTCGGTGCCCCGAGGTCCAGTGTTTATTGAAGGCAATGTCACTATATCGGAGGGAGACTGTAACAACGGTCGAGGAATTGGTGCCTTAAATGCAGTGCAGAGACTTATGGATGCCTTCGGGAATCCGGACTGCAAAGCGTAGACATCAATAAATGTTACGTATCAATAAAGAAATTGAGCACTTTTAACTTTGACGGTTTGGTTTAGTTTGTTTTAATGGCGTTTTTAACGACCCAAAGCGACTCAGGCTGTGACCCACGTTGCGAGGCAGGGCTCCGGAAATTTCAACCACCTGGGGTTTTTTAACGTGCACCGGCATTGCACAGTACACGGGCCTCTAAATTTTCAGATTTTGAGTTTGGTTGATTAGGTGAACTGTTAATAAAATAATACCGCGCATGGCAGTACTTTCCACTACCCAGTTTCAGAGGAGACGCTCATTACTTCCATCCAACCCCATGCTGCGCGAAGCGACCGAAAAGAAAAGCCTGGTTTTTCAACAAGCCAGGTTTTTCCGTTTGAAATCTCGATACAGGGTATATTTGGTTTCGTTTTACCTCTACTAAACTGTGGCTGTAGCCTTTAAGCCATCAAAGAGCGGATTAAAAAAAGAAAACGTACAACCCTTTTTCTTACTCCACACCAAAGCGAAAGGACATCAAGCAATCTTGTTAAACTGTTGAGCAAATGAAGAGGGAAAATTTCGCATTGTTTGAAAAGATGCCATCAAAGCCAAAAGATGGACGCAGAATTGTCGCACACAGGAAGATTTTCAATATTCCTGACCTTTAAGGAGTGAAAAAGAGACCAGCTTTCATTGAAAGGCTTAAAAAGAAAGATGAAATTTGGAACATGAAGCGACAAATGAGACATTTCTGCAAAATTTTGGACAGTTAAGAGTTAAAATCTTCATGGCGATGATGGAATCGACACTTATAGGTAGGCAATGCAATTAGCCACAAAATTTGAGAGGCCCAGACAGGCACAGCGCCTCCGGCTAGAAGAGAAGAAGGTTATGGTTTATGCGAGTTTAACGTCCCAAAGGGACTCCGGCTATGAGGAATGCCGTAGTGAAGGGCTCCGGAAATTTAGACCACCTGGCATTCTTTATCGTACACTGACCTCGCACAGTACACGGTCCTCTAGAATTTCGCCTCCATAGAAATTGCACTCTCACGGCCGGAATCGAACCAGCGTCGCAGTGGTGGCGCAGTGGTTATAGCGCTCGGCTACTGACCCCTCTTAAAAAAAATTTTTACAGACAGTCTAAATACTGTCCATACACTTCCGTCTACAAATTCTGTAGACACACTCTACAGAACAATCTACACGCAATACAATCCCTACAGACAGTCTATAAACAACCTATAGAATTATGGGGATACACATGGTGGACTTTTGTCTATAGACCGTATATAGACTTTGAATAGATAAAAAGGAATATCTATATCAAGGCAAGAGTCTATAAGAAGTCTATAGACTGTCTATAGAGCATTCTTTAAGGGCCAAAAGAAGGAGGGGACGAAGCTTATCTGTAGTAGCTGCGGTGAACAAGGCATGCTGCAGAGCCGAATTTTTAATGTTGGTCGGGCATACAATTTCTAAATCATCAGAAGGGAGCGCCTTCTCGTGCCGGAACGCATGTTGCTTCGCCTGCTCAGCATGCTGATCGCTCAGGCTCCTTGCGCAGTGATCTCCTCTCTATGGGTCCACCATGAAAGTGAAGCGCTGCTTGTCATAAATTGCCCCGAGGAATTTGATTGCTTGCACTTGATGAATTACATGATAGCGATAAACAATAGAGATACCGACTTATTAAGAGAGCCGGAAAACTAATAAAACGCATACATTTATCATTAATGAGAGTTAAATATCGTCTAACCACTGCTCCAGGACATTGAGGTAAGACTGTAATGACTGATGTACAGTGTCTATCGTTCCACAAAGCAAAAAAACACGCAATTTCATCTGCCTACGCACAGGTTATCACCTTATGACTGCACGAAATACAGCAAAATCAAACGTTGAAAAGAACAGGCGAGGGGACCGCACGTTGGGGCACTCCTCTCGTCTGTCGAAATCTGTCAGAAAAAACACCAATCTGGAAAGAATAAATTTTCTCCGTCAGCCAGAAATTCCAAAATTCATGCTGCAGAATACTCGGAAGCCCTGCTGCCTGCCAACTTTGCAACAACCTCCAGTGCTCAACGCTGTCATAAGCCTTAGACACATTTAGTGTAACAAGCACGGCATATTGCTTTCGGCGACGAGCTAACTGCATGCGGCTCTCCAGTCGGGTATGAGTGTACCATATAGAGCACCTTGGCATGAAACGTATTTGGCAAGGATTCAGCAACCCAATATCTGAAATGATTGACATGATTTCACAACGCAACACCCGTTCAATTAACTTAACGAGATTCGGAATTAAAGCAATCGTTGTTACATTGTCTAACACTTAGCCTTCTTCCTCCTTTTTTAGCAAAGGGACAACATTCGCTAGACGTTACTTGTTTGAGATCCATGCACCTTAAAGAGAGTAATTTATAAGTACCAGTAAGCAGTAAGAAGTGACACCGTCAGCGTGAGGGGTCGCCAGTGGAAGGCGGGACACAGTTTGCGAGAACTCACTGAGGGAGACCTCCCCCAAATCCACCAATGTGCGTACAATCCTCGAAGGACAAGAAAAATGAGCCGTAAAGCGACGCTCAAGGCCCTTGCCTATCTCTTCTAAAGATTGAGAAATTTCAGCGGGTGTTTGAACTAGAGAGTCTGCGTTCATTGCGGTCGCGGTCAGCTTCGTTTATGTTAGGAAATTAAATAACGCTCGCAGATTAGCTGATATAGAAAGAAATTCAGAGCATTGTGAATCGTACACCTTTCCTGCGCGAGATATGGTGCTCTTCAATATAGGCGCATTGAAATTATAATCGATCCTGTCTTTGGGGCATTGATTACGTAGAAGTTTTTTTCCATGCAACCTTCCGGCGCCTATAGTGCCATGTGCAATCCACATTCCACCAAAAGCATGGCGCGGTGCCTGTAATAACCTAGACGAAATTTTTTTTTCAAGCTCCGTCCAAAATTAAACAAATGCGGAAGGCCTTGTCCCCACTGTCCGAATTAGACAATGCTTCAAGATCTTATCCGAAGATGTCTTAAGAACTGTTGTATTTTAAGTAGGTGTGCCGGTGGCTGTTAGGATGATCAACGGGCACGCAATCTGGAAGCTGATCGGAAGGTAATCGCTATTGGAAGCACAGTCAACTACAGCCCAAGAAAAAAAAACCATCCGAGGGGAGGAAGACTTTAGGTCTAATGCAGTGCAAGACTAGCCTCGGAGGAATTTGGGGAGCCCAGAATTTAGGTTGCGAGGTTATCGTAGCAATCTGTTCTATACTCCCACGGAACGTGATGCGAGTTAAATCACTGAGAATTCAAACTTGTGGCCTGCAACACGATAAAAACGAGTGTAGAGGACGAATATCATGCACACCTGTTGGAAAATGTACATTAGCTAAGGTGATAGTTGGAATCCAGGACGTTCAGATCCACAGCCTGTATTTCGCACTGACTGTCCACATATTACAATGATACATGTGCCCTGTGGCAACATTTTGAGGGTATGAACCATTAAAACCGCCACCTCTTGATGCACGATAAAGCGTGGAATAGGTATAATTTTGTTCGGATTCTATCTGTAATCTTGAGAAAGCCACATTTCCAGAAGGTGCAAGTACATCTTGAGTTAGACTATTGGTTTAACAAGCTAAATTTTGTGAAGCGGAGAGAATTGACAGGCGGTTCCACTGCAACACTGTGAGTGACTCTATTTTGTCGGCAGTGCCGCAGCGGATACCACCTCTTCCAAAATACCGACTTTAGTTTAGAGCGACCATTTTTTTGTCCACTTCAGAGAGCAAGCCGGACCAGCAACAGCTATTGAATGCCCGCAGTCGTTTTGAGCTCTAATGTCACTCTTCATGTCAACGCACTGGCTGACACTTCCGCCAGATTGTGATTTGGATATCTTGTTGAAGAAGTAGACAGAGCTAATGGATTGGTAGCCAATGGAAGACAGGACTGGGAAGGTGCAGTGAAAGCTGATGCCACTGCGCCACAACGAGGAATAGAGGAGGCTTGCAAGAAATTCGACAGATGAGATGTCATCACCTGCGAAACGAACACAGATTCTCTACTATGAGATGCACGGCACTCGCAATTGCGTTTTCCACCGAAAAGCTATCGTTTACGACAAGGTGGAATCCACAACAGTTGCATGCCTGCTGCCCACTTGGACAGCCAGGTGCATTATTTTTATAGCTGCTAGAGCCTCTCGTCTAGTACACCTTCGCTTGTTAACTGTAGTACATCAACTTCTGCGGCCCCCGCTTAATAGTCAGAGTGGCTTGCTGACTGGCCACCACCAGCACGCAAAGAGCGCATCTACTAAGAACAACCATTGGGTTCGTGGCTCTCTCCGCACCCGCAGCAACCAGGTCCCGATATACAGGTCATGGCACCATGGCTAAAAATCCATTAATTACGGCACTGTGGAGGCCCAGATGTGAACTGATCAACCAGAAATACCAATGGCCACACCTTAACTTCAGATGGGCAAGTGGGCCCCGTAAATGTAGCTATGACTATGTCGTCGGGTATCTGCGTCCTATCCGCGACGCGACTACATTGGTGAATAGTTTCTCTACCGTCTCGAAGGCACTCAGACATGGGTCTACACCGCGGAATAACCCTTCTGAAGGCGCCAGCGGAGGAGTTACAAACGCACTCACCGGGTGATTGGCGAAGGAGGCGGGCGTGAGCAAGACTGCCACACATGCCGGCGTGGCGGTCTGCAAACTACTCCGCGAGTGCCGAACGGCCATCCATCAGTGGTCCCGTATAGTGCGGTGTGGTAGATCTCTGAGCTGCCTGTACCGCCTCCAAGTAATTTCCCCGGAGACGAAAGCAACGGGGATGCAGCTTACTGCGCGACGCAAGAAGCAGCCAAGTAACAACTGATCAGGGGAAAGAGCCCGACCAGGTGAAGCTCCCGTGGCCAGGGGAACTTGTCGACACCAGCCGATGTTCACGCTCTCAGCTAACCCGGAAAACAAGAAGAGAATGCAGGAAACGTACCATAAATTGAAGAACTAGCGCAGAAGCACCGGGTTCTCAGCCAGAACCGACGGGCGCACCGAGATCGCAGGGCAGCTCGAGAGTCAGCACGCGTTCGAAGCGCAGGGAGACGGGCAACGGTTGTGCTCACTTCATCTACGTCTTCCCTCCACCTGGTGGCCACGAGAGACTGGCAGAAGCACGCGCTCTCTCGGTTCTGTGCTACGTAGAAAACGACGATGCGCGGGCAATGCCGTGGGACGGAGCAGATGCATTTATGTTGAGGAAGGCGACGTTCTGAAATGCACGGCGCGAGTGTGTGGTAGCTTAACACAAGGCTGAGGACATCAACATCATCTGCGGCGATAGCCTAGTCAAATTTTTGAAGCTATTCAAATGTTCGGGCGGCCCGTGTACGAACTCACACCAATCGAGCTTTATTTGCACTATGAGGTGTCGCCACGTGGCTACCCAGCGGGTCTCTCAGTTCTACTCTGGTGGCGTCCTGGTCAAGTACACATATAATAGTTATTGAGATTGCAAATCAGTACGTCTTTCTTTTTTTCACCCACTGCAAGCAAGGTTGTTGGTGTTCATGTTCCGCGGTGGTTCTCAACAACTATTCCACTTGCGCGAATAAGATGGACTTGACCGACTGCCACCTTCAAAAACCGCGGGACCTGACGCGCTCTCGAGCCAAATTTATGATAACTATTTTTCATTTCCTATTCCAATAAATAAATGTTCAAACCAGTGTTGATGGGGGCGAGATTCGAGAAACCGAAACTATGCCCTCATTCTGTCCCCTGACGCCATACTCACATAGTTTCACATCTATGAAAAAAGTCGCGACAGTAATAGGCTCAGACTATAAGGAGATCTCTTGCGCGTCGGCACGGGACTGCACGGTAACCGAGGGAGAGTAAATGGCGGTTGCTCTAGCGGCCGCGGAGGGTTTTCGCGCGAATAAGTCCTTAACAATCCTCACAGATTCGAGAGAGGCATGCCGTAACTACATTAGCGGCAGAATAGGGCATAAAGCGCTCTAAATCCTAGTCCGTTCAGGCTGTTGCAAATGGGTCGCAAGCCCCAAGGGTAGCGTTAGCCTGGCGGCCTGGGGCACAGCTGGAAACATCCGAAGGTCCTGGCCAACAGTCGACTGCCAACAGAACAACTTGTTTATTCTAGCATCGCAAAAGAGCAGCCGGTCAGGTCGACCGAAGTGGTGAAACGGGCGACCACGTTACTCGACAGAAGAAATCGAAGCCTCTCTTTGGCGTCCGTGGCAGCTGCCTTTATACCCTCGGAGTCGAGGGCAAGAAGGAACGGCTCGGGATGAGGCGCACGAGACAGCGACGCACGGACACGTTGAGACGTGACGTGACGCGTCCGCCGGGCCGGCGCCGGTCAGACCTCCTCGCCTCCCAGTTGGGGAGCTCCTCTCCCCGGCTGCCGCGCTTTGACAAGCGTGGGCACCAACATGCACACACACACACACGCACACACGAAGACACGTGGCATTGAAACCTGCCTGGACGCGCTTGGCGGGAGGCGTTGCGGCAGCGCTGAACGGGCCAAAATGACCGCCACTTTGAACGAAGCCCCGGCGTCCGTTGCATCCGCGCCGGCTATACCGCGCGTCGTAGGCGAAACGTAACAGACCGCCCCGCCGGGAGAAGGAGATCCCGATGGTCAGGGGACTGCATCCGCTGTCCTGAGGGATGTCGCTCGATGATGCTCGTAATCGAAATTGGTCGTCCCTCGGCGTTGCTTGAGCGCAGCGCACAGAGAAGGCATCGTTCTCAGGTTCACACAGGACACTGCAAAGTGACTTCGGGAGAGTTGCCATTTTTGTTCCCGTTCCCAGCAAGCGTTAGAACTCCGCCGAAACGCAACCGCTCAGTCAGCAAGCACGACACAACCCTCACTAAGCTCTGCCAGGCTCTTTCCCTTTTATACTACTGTAGTCAAGCAGCACTCAGAACGCGTCCACAAATGGGAAAATTGCACTCGAAAGCACGTCATCACTTTGAAACACTAAACAAAAGCAATATGTTAAAAATCCTGCCTCAGGAAGAAAACATTAGTAACAAACAACTTTGAGGCGGATTCCCACGTTAGGGGCCTCGACTTAAGCCATCGGCGTTACCGTTGAGACTCCCCTTTTTGTAACGCACCTCAAAGGAATATTGTTGCAAAGCGAGGCCCCAGCGCAGGAGGCGGCCATTTTAGGGAGAGATGGTCTGCAGCCATTGGAGAGGGCAGTGATCCCTCTCAATGATAAACCTCGAGCCGGCTAGGTAGCATGACAATTTCTGAACGGCCCACACGAGACACGCACACTCTTTCTCGGTGGCGCTGTACGCCTGCTCACGACAGGTCAGCTTACGACTAGCATACAGGACGGGGTGTTCCACTTCTCCATTTTCCCGTTGGCACAGTACAACGCCCATGCCTCGCTCACTAGCATCGCACTGAACAACGAACCCTTTTGTGTAGTCTGGCGATCGTAGCACAGGCTGGCTTGTTAGGGCGCTCTTTAGGGCGCTAAAAGCTCTTTCCTTTGTCTCGCCCCAGACGACTGTTTGGGGCTCTGTTTTTCTTAGAGCATGCGTCAGGGGAGCCGCGATATCGGAGTACCTGGGGATGTACCTCTGATAGTAGCCGGCGACACCTAAGAACGACCGAATATCGGTCTCCGTGCGCGGTTGCGGGAAGTCTCGCACAGCGGCCACCTTTATTTCAGAGGGGCGGCGACGACCCTGTCCAATCACGTGACCGAGGTAGACAACCTCGGCCTGTGCTAACTGGCACTTGGGAGCCTTGACTGTCAAGCCCGCTTCGCGCAGGCGGGTTAGCACTGCCCGCAAGTGTGCCGTACGCTCAGACCAGGATGCGGAGAATATCGCTACGTCGTCTAAATACGGTAAAGCGAATTCTTCCTGTCCCCGCAATACTTTGTCCATGAGGCTTGAAAAGCAGTATGCAGCGTTCTTCAAACCAAAACTCAAAACTTTTGGACGGAATGTTCCCATTGGTGAAATGAACGCCGCATACCTACTAGCCTCTTCTGTAAGTGGAACCTGCCAATAACCCCTGACAAGATCTAGGGTGGAAATAAACTGAGCGCTACTAACTTTCTCAAGACGCTCCTCGATGTTAGGGATCGGATAAATTTGATCCTTAGTGATGGAATTAAGCCTGCGGTAGTCGACGCAAGGACGAAGTTCCTTGCCCGGTACCTCAACTAAAATCAAAGGGGAGGTATAATCACTCTCACCCGCCTCAATAACACCGAGCTGTAGCATTTTCTTTACCTCAGCCTCCATAATATCGCGCTGGCGGGGTGACACCCGGTACGCCTTGGATCGTACTGGCTCTGGGGAGGTAAGTTCTATATCATGAGTAAGGAGAGAAGTCCTACCAGGCCTCTCAGAGAACTGACCTTGAAACTTTTGTAAGAGTTGGTGTAGTTCGGTTTTCTGCTCAGGCGACAGCGGTGCTTTACTGAGTAAGTCACTAATGACCTGATCGGTGTCTTCCCTGTTCGTCACTGAGCCTAGTTCCGGAAGCTCGACCGGAAGCTTTTCGGGAACGTTTACCATCATACACACCACTGCTTCCCTTTGTCTATAGGGTTTGAGCAGATTACAGTGGTAAACTTGCTGTGCTTTCCGTTTTCCTGGCAGACTCACCACGTAGTTAACGTCCGACAGTTTTTGAACATTCCGTGTTGGGCCCTCCCACTTGACGTCGAGTTTGTTTTTTAGCGATGTGTGCAATATCATTACCTCATCGCCCACCTCAAAACGACGGGCCCTGGCTGTCCGATCATAATAAACCTTGGCCCTCTGCTGGGCCTTTGCCATTGCTTCACCTGACAACTCCTGTGCCCTTCTTAAGCGTTCGAGGAGCCTAAGCACGTACTCGACCACGACTGGGTCGTCGCCCCTGCCTTCCCACGAGTCTCGAAGCATGCGAAGCGGAGACCGCAGCGAGCGACCGTACACCAGCTCAGCTGGCGAAAACCCCGTAGCCGCATGCGGCGCGGTCCTTAATGCAAACATCACCCCAGGCAGACACAGCTCCCAATCACTTTGTTGTTCAAAACACAATGCTCTCAACACGCGCTTCATGACGGAGTGGAGCTTCTCAACGGAATTCGACTGTGGGTGGTACACTGAGCTGTGCAACAGCTTTACCCCACACCTTTCGAGAAAGGCTGTCGTCAAAGCGCTAGTAAACATTGTGCCCTGATCTGACTGGATTTCCGCAGGAAAACCAACTCGCGCAAATATGGACAGTAGTGCATTGACTATCTCAACTGAGCTGAGTTCTCTAAGCGGCACTGCTTCAGGGAACTTTGTCGCTGGGCAGATCACAGTTAAAATGTGTCTGTACCCCGTGGCTGTTACCGGCAGAGGTCCCACTGTATACATAACGAGCCGTCTAAAAGGCTCCGTAATGACAGGTACGAACTTCAACGGCGCCCTCGATTTGTCCCTTCGTTTGCCAACCCGCTGACAGGTATCACATGTCCTCACAAAGTGTTCTGCGTCACGAAAACACCCTGGCCAATAGTACTCTTGCAAGATATGGTCCTTAGTCTTCTTAACTCCTAGGTGTCCGGACCACGAACCGCCATGCGACAAGCGCAACAGATCCTGACGGTAGCACTGAGGCACGATCAGCTGATCGAACTCCACTCCCCTGCGGTCTAGATACTTCCGGTACAGGACCCCACCTCTTTCCACAAAACGAGCATTTTTCTTGGCGATACCTTCCTTGACATTGCAGCGCATGTTTTCTAGGCTGCCATCCTTTTTTTGCTCGGCTATCAAAGCCGACCGGCTTACTTTTAGCAACCTATTAAGTCCATCTGACGTAGGCGCGATAAGCAAATCTGCAGATAGCTCTTCTAACTTTCCCGTGTCGGGCATTTCCTCTCCAGTACCTGGTGCCTTCAACGCTACAGGCTCAATTTTATTGAGTTCGGACGTGCTCTGAATATCAGCTTGCTGCGCCTCCGACCCTTTCTCATTGTTCGACAACGTCGGCCCCGCAACTACCGCCTTCGCAGCGAGCTCCCGGTAGCCTGGCACCATATAGTAGGTCTTGGCTTCAATAGATAATTCGCATCATGCTAGCGCACATATCCGCATCTGGCCTACACGCGCAAATCGACTGACAGCTTTTATTACGCATTATGAATCCACACATTGAAAACACAGAAGCAGAGAAATCAGTGGCTCATTATGACACCGAAACTGAAGAAATTCAACAGTAAATGAAAGCAAGAAACACATAGAAGAATGTTTCTATTGTGTTTCCTTAGTTAGCGTTGTTGATGAGTGGGAAATTAAGTGTGAATATTTTATGGCTAAAACATAATTTTTTTTAAAGTAGACGAAAAACAACCACATGCCGCCATTGGGAACAGAACCTACGGTCTCCGAATTTCGTGTATAGTGCTCAATTGAGCGACGGCAGCTGCTATCTGGTCTTACTTCCGAGAGTATTTGTGTTGCTTGTAAATTAACCTTGAGAGTTTTATTAGCGCCACCCTCGTCCATGGCGGCAGACGTCGTACGTCATGCATTAGAGTCAGTGGCACTTGGAACGTGTTCGAAATAAGAACATGGTAGCTGTGCGAGAACATTCTTATGCTACCTCAGTCACTAAGACTGGCAGAACCGAGACGCTTGTTAATCTACAGAGCACACTTGCGTAGGAAAATGAGGGGCTCGTTGTGACATAAATATGAAGGAAGCCAACAGTCAACGAAACCAAGTAAAGCATGGAGGTAACATAAAAGGCTTCTCGCGCAGCTTCTACGTTCACCGTTCCACCAGGGGATGCCCACCTCCGGTCGCGACGATGGTGGTCTGGTGGAAGAGTGATGCTTGGATACTCCCACTTATGTCGGCACCCGAACCGTTTTATTGTTCCTCGCAGAAAATGTAAAACGACAACATAAAAGAAAGAAAAAGGGATCCCGGATCAGCAACGCTTTGCCAGGTTTAACGGCAAGAAATGAAAAGGAGCTAAATGCAGCAACATAAAATTAAATTAAAATGAGCAGTAATACCAAAAAGACAAAACTGAACAGAAGGGGAAACAAAGGAACGTCACAGTCAAGGCCACAGTCAAAGGCAGACAGACGAAGCATAGAGTGCTGATCACAACGAACAACAAAATGTGAGAAAACCAAGGTCACAGTATATTCAAAGACTCAGCAACAATCACATACAAAGCAGAGAGTGCAGGCCACGGCGAAAGTCAGAAAAGTAGAAACATAATCAAAACAAAAGAGGCAAAATAAATGTCCCGACACAGTCAGGGTAACAAAGAGTCAAAGCACAGTGTGCATGCCACGACGAAAGGCACCCATGCCCAAGAAAGGAGCATGGAGCCCTCCTCAGTGCAGAGTTTGGGGACTAGAAATGAAAGGAAAGAAAGAAATCAACGTGGGTAATTAGGAATTCTGTTGGTAATGAGGTGAACAATTTGAAGGAGAAGAGCACAGGCAGCAGGGCCTCTCAGAAGGGAGGGTTAAGTAGAAGGTGTAAGTTGTGGTGAAGAAAGATTTTAAACGAGAAACGAAATGTGCAGGAAGGGAACAATCTCGGAAGTAGTGACGGAGGTCTTCACATAACTCTCCACATGAACAGGTTGGAGATAGAGCGAGACAAAAATAGAAAAAAATAGAAAAACCTAAGATGCCCAGTAAGTAAAGCAATAAAAAGATTCCTGGGTAGACAGATGGGGCAAATATTAAGTGCATCAGGGACCCAATTGAATAATTCGGTGCCGCCATTATTCTTGCCCCATGAAGAGCGCCATAAAACGAGAGAAGATTGATGTAAACGGGAATGCACGCAACGACCAGAAAGGGTTGAAGTGCGTAAACTTCTATATGCCCTCCACTACCACCAGCTTGGCTGGCGAACTCGTAAGCGAAAATTCCGGAGTGACACCGGATATGAAATAATAAAAATAGGGCGAGAGAAGACAAAAGATAGAGGTGTTTCGTAATGGAAATATTTGTCGAGTTAAATGAAGTAACTGAAGACAAGGCAGAAAGCAGAGATAGAGAATCAGTGTAAAACTGAACGGTCGTAGAGAGATAGTTATGAATAGCATAAGCAACAGCAGAATGAAAGGCTAGAAGCTCAGCGGCACAGGCGCTAGAGGGTGGTTCTAAAGGGAGACGATGAACGTACACAATATTCTGTGTTGAGCTAAGAACAACACAGACAGCACCAGTGGAGCCGATAAACTCCTTTCCAGCCACATAGCCAGGCTCCATCGCCCGACATATCATGGTGTGTCGACTCTACAGACGTAGAACTAAATATTTGCACAAGCTTCCTGGTCTTATTCAGAGTGCGCTACCTGTGCGCGCACTTTGTGAATTCGCAAAAAAAGAAATTCACGGAGACGGCTTGCGAATGCACTAGTGGCGTTCACTGGCCTACATTTTCATGGTTACAGTAAAGTCCTTAGTTATTCCATGCTCTCATCTTTCGTTTAAAACGCTTTCAAGAAATATTCATCTAGTGGCATGATGCAATATATTAACACATTTGTACAGTAATAAGTATAAATACGGCGTATATACGAGAGCAATGGGCTCAGTAGACACTATGGAAAGACGTAAGCTGCGTTGTGCTCTTGACCACCTTGATCCTCGCCCTCTCACAGAGGACCAGATCCTCGGTCCGTGGCCACAACAGTTGACTGCCATCAACGCTTACAAGACACTGTTTTGTTTTTTACGAACGACTGCTTGTGTCTTTGTTTCCCGTTACTTCTCTCTTCCCTTTTTAAACCCCTCTTTTCCTTCCCCAGTGCAGGGTAGCCAACCGGAAGCCTTTCTGGTTAACAGCCCTGCCTCCCCCCCCCCCCTCGTATCATATTTGTCTCTCTTCATGACTTTTCCTGCACCATGCAATAAAGGGAATGGTTTCCAACGCTCGCTGTAAGTCACTTGGACACAGCAGGAATTGCGGTTTATTTTCACATAAACGTGCAGACAGGTTTTGTCCCGGCAGTTTTTATTTGAGTTTTGAAAAAGTGGTGGCAAGACTGACATGCGAGGAGAATATACCAGGATTAAGCCGAGGCTGATCTTCTGTATCCGGATGCTTTTTTTTTCGTTTCAGCGTACACTGGTTCTGGACCAACCAACCTAGGCCAAAGCATAAATCGCGAAACTTTCTAGTAGCTCTCCTTCCGATTCCATGCTATCAGATTTCAAGCAAAGAAAAATATGCTGAAAATGAGCCAGATCTTTGTTGCCAATAAATTGGACCATCCTAGAAGTCAATCATGAAAAGCATCCAAGAATTTTTTGCACCACACCCTGGAAAGAAAAAAAAGAATATGAGCATCATGTCATGACGACCATAATCTGAGCAGTCTCTACAAGCATGAAGCTCCGTTTTGATAATCTGCAGGCAACGTGTAGTTTGCCATACACTGTCACTCTACGCCTACAAATTATCTGCCTCTTATACTAGACCAACTTCCGCCCACGACTGCTTTCCCTTCCTCCGGTGTGATTCTTTCACCCAAAGTCACTCTAATAATTCCAAGGATAGCTGCTGGTCTGGTTACATGTCCTGCACACGTCCACAGCATCCGTTTAATTTAGTCTATCAAGTTATCAACTCGCGCTTGTTGTTTCATTCAAGCTGTCTTTCTTGATGGTCCAGCATTCAGTGAACAGTAACATTTAATCATGCCTCGCTCGTCCCTTTGTCCCATTCTCTGTCCAAGACCTTTCGTTGTAAATGCTGTCCCCTAAAAGGTTTTTAGGGGTCAGTTTATTCTACCAACTATTTGTGTTACCCCTGTCGATCGACAAGCTGTATAAGTGTACGCGATTTAATTGTGTTTCGTACCCATGGATTAAAAATGGTAGCCATCAAAATTTTTTTTGCTCTGGCATGTTAGTAAATTTAAAGTGTAGAGCTTTTATGGCACCATGAACTTCGTTGCCTTCATGGGAAGCTCAATTTATTTCGAAGCGGGCAATCCACCATAAACTCGGCTGTCTTTTTGTCACCCTCTGCTTGTGAACCATGATGCTATTCCCAACCTCTAGTGCACTCTACTGTACACAGACTAGATGGCGCATAATAGCCTTAGTTGCTTATTGCGCCATTAAACCCAACACAACAACAGCAGCATACACAGACTACAAGCCATGGCACAATAAATCTGAGAATTTTCACAATTGCGCTCTCACGCTAAAGAGATTTGAACCATGAGCGGGTCCATACATATTGGTAACGTATAGTATGGACATGGTTGATTGGCGAGACACGGGAGAGGCTTTTCCCTGCAGTGGGCGTAGTCAGGCTGATGACGATAATGATAGTATAAATAACTTTGAAGATGGTCGCTTGTCACGTCTCCTAATGCGGTGATCATCACGTCTCCTAATGCGGTGTAATTCATGTATCCTAATGTAATGTAATTCATGAAATTCACGTCTCCTAATGCGGTGATCGTCAGCTACGCAGAAAGAATGGCGACACGGGGTGGAGGAATCAGGAACCTTATGTGTTGTTTTGTGTTGTTGTACTATGTACTATCGCGATCAGAAGTTTACGGGATGCGAGTGTGCGGCAAAAATATTCTTTCGGCGTGGTCAGGTAATCCTGTCTCCCGATATGTGTCCAGATATGATGATACGTGCATGATTTCTCGCTGGTGACCACACCACGTGACAGGGTAACGAGGGAGAGCTGCAATAATATTTTTTCCGAGAACATGCGGTCAGTAATATTTTGATCGTGATAGTGTATTGTATTATGTATTATGTTATGTATTTCATTCAGCCATGCGAAAATGAGCGGTACGGTATTTTATTCTTAACGTGCTAAACCTTCGGTGATGAGCTGCAAATCGCAGGAGGATATATATATATATATATATATATATATATATATATATATATATATATATATATATATATATATATATATATATATATATATATATATATATATATATATATATATATATATATATATCCTCCTGCGATTTGCAGCTCATCACCGAAGGTTTAGCACGTTAAGAATAAAATACCGTACCGCTCATTTTCGCATGGCTGAATGAAATACATAACATAATACATAATACAATACACTATCACGATCAAAATATTACTGACCGCATGTTCTCGGAAAAAATATTATTGCAGCTCTCCCTCGTTACCCTGTCACGTGGTGTGGTCACCAGCGAGAAATCATGCACGTATCATCATATCTGGACACATATCGGGAGACAGGATTACCTGACCAAACTTGTGGACCCACTGAAAAGCTGGTGTAGTGAAGCTTTTCGCTTCAAAAAATGCACAGCTACAATTTAACAGATAAAAGACTAAAACAAGCAATATATTTGAGCAATTGTGAAATTAATGATAACAAACAGTGAAAGTTCTTATATGCCACTCCCAGCTGACACCTCCACCCGATAATCTCTAAAAATTGACCACAGGGAACGGTCAGGTTTCAAAGTTAGATTTCACAGCTGGTGCGATCAAGGAGGTCTGGTGCTACACATTGTTGCCACTAGTGTAGTAAAAGTTCACGTGAGAAGAAACAGCAGAAGGCAGCATGTGAACTTTGGTAACGACCAGCATAAAATCAGTAGCCACTTGGGTGTGCAGGTAATTGGTGCAAGTCGCAACACCACACAGCAAACGACACCAAAGAAATGGGGGACACACATATACATATATATATATATATATATATATATATATATATATATATATATATATATATATATATATATATATATATATATATATGGCTGTGTTGGGCTGGCTATAGCTAAAAATTAAGACAGGACTTTCCCTGCTATTTTACGCGACGTGTATTTACCTCATTCGCTCTTTCTGTGTATTTTGTAAAATTTTACTGCTACTAAGACACTCTTTGAAACTGCAAATCTGCAACTTGAGAATTAAACAGAATGAATGAGAAACAAAAAAAAAGAGTGAACGCCACTGAGGAGAAAAGCAATAATAGGAAAAAGGAGTTGGAAGCGCTATCGCGTCTACTCTTAAGGCGATGTTTAATCGGCCGCCAATTTTTTTTTATTTCTGGGTGGTTAATTATCTGCTCAGCCTAATTGCCTACATTTGAAACCGTTGTGTTCAGAAAGAAATTTCCAGTTTGAAAGTTGTCGATCGTTGTTAAATGCATTCCGCTGCGCAGTTAGCAATGAGGTACACTAGGAGTTGCATGCAAGGTCTGCTGGTATTTTTATTTAGCAGCTGCTAAATTCTCTGGCTTTAATCGAGCAGCTTTTCCTTTTCTCGCTGCTCCTCTTATAAGAAAACCAACGAAGTGCAAAACAACGTCACGTAAAGGTATCGCCATTTCAGTGCTCGAAGACATACTCTCAAACAACGCATGCAAAGTCACGGCCCAGCGCCCATTTTTCCATTAGCACGAGTATAGATCCACCTCCTGCCCTTAGTGCTACCCTTCCCCATCAGCTGTAGACGGCGTAGCAAATTTAACCTCCTGTACTGCATCATTCTAAACGATATTCAGTTTACTAGGAAAAAAGGAGGAAGCATACCGAAGAAGAAAGTGCAGTGCAGCTTACTCGCTGCACGTATCTCTTTGTTGCTTGGCGGTAACGCCACACCTGAAAGCCCGTAGTGTCACTGTGACAACGGAGAATTCTGATTCACTAAGGGCTGCAACCGGCTTCCAACAAGTTTCTTTGCCCATAAGAAGCGGCGGGAGAGCCATCAGGACTTTGCTGTACAATTTCAGTAGCCGTATGGGCACCGGCATAATTTTATAAACGGAGCCAGCGTCTCTTGTATTATCAATGGCTGCAAAATCATCATATCTTTCATTGGAACAGCGCAGTCGCCTCGATCACTGACCGTCCGCATATAATACGGCGAGTTGTGGAGAGCTTCGGTTGGCGCCCACACTACGTCACTAAGGCTGAGGCGCCGCACGGCGCTCCCTAGAGCCTTGGTGACGCACCGCACTAATATGGCTCCATGCGAGATCATCCACTCTCCAATGGAAGCGGTGCAAACGCCGAGTTCGCTGGTTATCCGCGATGTAGCGCGCTTGTGTATGGACCCCTATAGCCTTTACAATACCTTTCAGAGAAATGCAACCCGCTTTAACACGACGCCGGGGAAGGAAGGTATATGACAGCAGTAAGACCAGCGTTGCGAGGATAGCAAGCGCCAACGTTTGCAGAGATATTGAGCTACAGCGGCTGCCATGCAAAACGTCTGTACTGTTCACAAGCAACGGCATATAAGCACAAGATACTACGAAAATCAGTTACGGAGTTCTTTTTTACTTTCTTCTTAGTGTTCGTTCACGATATTCCTGAGACCGACTGTATGGACTCCGCAGGACATCAATTTACCACTTATAATAAGGAAATTGCCTTGATAGCTACGCAGGGCACAGCAAAAGTGAATATTATGCTGGAACGTTAGGCGGCGTTCACCGTGTAATATTTAAGTCCAGTACCGAGGAGATGAAGAATGTGGTACCGTGGAAAAAATATTTAAGCGAATTCATAAGCCCCATTTGACGCTACCCACACTGCCACGCCGCGCTGTCTCCCACAGAATCCGCGACAAGACGCAATCAGGCAGCCTCATGTAGAACGCCTCAGGTGACCAGCCTAAACCGGGATATGAAGCGAAACGTGTGACCGGGGACGGGCTGAAAAGAGGTGCTGGAAAAGTCTTGATTTGCCATCGCGATTGAGATGACCGACACTGATAACATGAGGAGGGAGTGATGGAACGCACCTTAAATGGCAATTATAAGTTTATGCATAAAAATGGTGTGGTCACTCACAACTCACGGGCTGCGACGTGACGTGCCACGCTGAAGCATGATGCGCGCTTGTCAACACCACTCACGCCCCAAAGTGGTGCAATACGCGTCGTCGCTACGCCCGACGAGTCAGCCCTAGCCGTCGCGTATCTTGCAACTAGCGCAAATGACAAGCCGCATCAGGAAAAGCGGGTATAGTATAAAAGGATTCCGAATAATGAGCGAGATATGTCACATCGTATTTCTGGCTTAGCTATCTATGCCGTTGGTATGTTAAATTGTCTACGCAGTATCTTGTTGCAAGCACCCAAAATGGCAGTTTCTTAAGATATGTACGACTTTACTCTTCATGCTTTTTTGATCGCGTAAACTTGGAAAATTAGCTGCTTCCGCTCAGTTTTTACCAAGGCAGAATAAAAATAATTAGAGGATACGCCTTGCGAATCCCAGCGGAAGTAGTTTGATTTATCTCATGTAGGGCATTTTGGCTTGTTTATAATTTCGGTTTCAATGATTTTAATGATCAAATGGGTAAGACACGGAAATAAGAAATTTACTGTACTTCTTTCTTTAAGTTGCACCGGAAAGTGCAGATGCGATGACCATGCGACTACGAACTGGCTCAGGTAGACAAAAGTTTGCACTTACTCTGAAGAAGTAAAACACTTTCTTGATTACAGATGTGGGAGCATCATACAGTGCCAGTTTCAACAATTTGAGAGGATTGTACCATGACCTGCAAGAAAAGAAAACATTATAACCATTAGTATCATACCCATCATACTGTTGTATTCTCCGTCAACACACGGAATAAATGTGCTGCGCGCTGTTCCTAAGACGAGCATATAACCCTATCTCGGCCCCTACGGCTCTCACTCGGTTCCTGCAAATACTTTATGCTCGCCTTTGCCTGATCCTCTGCAGTTCATCACTGCGCCTGACTTCCTCGGTCAAATACTGATACATTTGTCATCCCGTGAATCTCCGTTGTCGTCGTTATTGTAATGAAGCGTTTTTTTTACATGAACAGTAAAGGAGAGGTCGGTGTTACATAGCGGCTCCGGCTACTCATTTTTACTAATTCAAAGCAACCACTCGGTCCGACGATGTACAGTTCAACATAACATAACACAATCGGTACATAGCATATAAAATAAAGTACAAGCGTCAGTAAAAGTATCAATAATGAGAGAACAAAAACGCCTTGAATGTTAAGAGAACAGTACACAATACAATATACATAAGAGATATGAATAAACAAGGACAGAAGAACAATAAATAAGCGCATTTACAGTACATACAGCAGAAGTTTGGTTTGGTTTGGTTTATGGGGGTTTAACGTCCCAAAGCGACTCAGGCTATGAGGGACGCCGTAGTGAAGGGCTCCGGAAATTTCGACCACTTGGGGTTGTAAATAAGAACGCTATTAAGCACTCACACACAAAAAACAGACAAAAACAAAAACGAGTTTGTTTGCAGCAAACGCAGCTAAAGCAAATAAAAATTTTGAAGCACCCACGTGCAGAGAGGTAACAGCTCTAGCATTAACTCCAATTCTACAAAGCTAATACTTCCCAAGGATACCGCTGTCATCAATGCCACAAGTGCTCGCTTTTGGAGTTCACATGTCGGCCACGGGCCCAAGAGCTTTTGCAGACTTAAGGGTCTTTTGTCCAAGAGCGTTCAAGTCTCTCTTTAGTCGCGACCTGAGGTTGTCATGCACACGGCAATCTAATAATAGGTGAGCCACATCCTCATTTTCTTGGCCACACGTACACCGTGGGCTGTCTGCGCGGAAAATTCTATAAAGAAAGAGCTTTTTGTAAGCCGTTCTTTATTATTACATCTTCTTTCATCACCGCTGGAACACGCGACCTAATCACACTGTGACGCGAGTCGCAACAAGGTTGCTCTCGAGTGGAGGAGGAGGAGGAGGAAAACTTTTATTTCTATTTACAGTGAGAGGTCGATGGGGCGAGCCGGAAGGGCCCGTCCCTTACAAACACTAGGAGGGAGCCCTAGTCCGGGATCCCTGTAGCTTCCGCAGCGGCTCGGGCTCTAGCTACCAATGCCTGTTGGGCATGGAGTTCGGAGCAGCCGCGCAGGGCAGCTTCCCAGGCCCCTCGAGTGGGGTGGAGGTGGGGTGGGTAGGCAGCCTGATCCGGAATTCAATTTCAATCCGGCCATCACCTTTAAAGAGATCACCTCTCTTTATCAAAATTTTCATGATCTCTATCCCCCTCCCTGTAAAGGCCTCACCAGGGTGGAGGAGCGCTGGCTTCTCCGCCTCTATACCAATACTGTACTGTGCCCGGCAGTACTTAAGCACTTCAATTCTTCTTTCTCGGGCGCGTGCCCACACTGTGAGGAGGAGTTTTCGGACACCTACCACATGGTGTGGGCATGCCCTTCCAATCCTGCTCTCGAGTGACCGTAACTGCTCCAGCAGTTTTACCGTGTTGTGGAGTGTCTTCGGTACTTCAGGCGCCATAACTGGAATGACCGTCGCGCGTTCCAGAGAGAGGCGGCAGGTACGAACCCGATGACTATCGAGTGCACTTGCTGACTTCGCCGCTGCCGAATCGCTCCCACTTTTCCGGCTCAGTTTGGCGCAATAAATAAAGAGTAGACTGAGACAAAAAGAAATAATTGATCTCTTCCTCACACTAGTTTATTGCCGGTACCCATTAAGCAGTCTGAATTACCTGCCAACTCGCTTGTTTAGAGTCTGCTATTGCGCCCGTGTATGCCATCAGAACCACGTTAAAAGTGACTACCCACTTCATTTTCGTCTACTAGTTTCCACTACGATTCTGTTAACTAGCTTTTGTTTTGTAACATGCACATTTATATTTTTTTGCATTAACTCTCAATCTAGAGTTTTCCTGCACTACCTCGATCAGCTGTTGGCAGTCTCATACCAACCACTTCGAATTTTGTACCTTCACTAAAGACCTGAATGATTTGTTTCGAACAGCTATTAGTGGCGCCAAAATAGGTCGACTAGACATGCAAGTGCAAGGCCGTGGGCACATCTCTCCTCTAATCGGTTAAATACAATATCCATCAGATTTTACATTTTTTAGAAAGTTCTATATCAGAATAGCCCGCTCAAGTTCAATACTGCGTTAGTATCAAAGTCAAATGCGTGATTATAACGGCGTATGCATATCCAAGACGGTCTCCTGAATTTAAAAATGTGCACATTTAGATACCTTTCGTTGCGCTTAGTTTTCGAGCATACAAGACTCGCACCTCTATCCTCGAATTCTGAATGCATACATCATTATGCCGTGAGTCTCCCTCTCCCTCAATTTACAAAATAAGGTGAGGACCCTTACCGTTTCGCTTCATCTTTGAGACAGCGTGAACACTCAAACGAATCTATTTCGAATTTGTATTTCCCACAGGCGATTATACTGTGAGAAATAAATTGGTCGCTCAAACTTCCGTTTTCTGCAGTGAGGAGACATTACGTTCCCTGCTTTCCTGAACAACAGAGCAATGCCTCCTGAAGAACATGCCTGAAGTGTCAGTGGTTTTTCTGTCCGCCGTAGAGCGCGCGTCAGCCGTAAGGCGACGCTGTCAGATGACCCTCTTGCAGACGACACGGAGGCGGCACAGAATTTTCTTGTGACTGCCGTTACAGCAAAAAGTATGCCTTCTGGTGCGCTGTTTCTTATATTATTAGTGTGGTGTGTTTAGTGTTACCGTTTGACAAGTGACGCGTCGATGACTGCATTTGCTGGAGGGAGTAGCGAGCGAAAATGCACTGCTGCTGCGTTCCGTTTTGAATGTCCAGTCAGCGAAAAAAGAAGCCGGACGTTTCGTTCCGTGAAATTCCTGCCGACTTAGAACACCGGAAAACACGGCTCAAGGTAATTCGAAGAAAAAACTGGCAGGCAAACACAACGTCAAGTTATTCTGCAGTTCTTAGTTTGCCTTTCCAGCCAAGAAAATGCTACTGTAGATAGTTTGACTGCCCACCAAGACTGGAGTGGACTCTTTTACACGACGTCAGCGCTCCTAAGAGTGTTACAAGGCCTCAAGAAGCTTGTCAATATCATGCTGAAAGACCGAACGCATCTTCAAAGGCCACTGGACACATGTTTGCTCTACAGTGTGCATAAAACTGCGGGTTTGCCGGTCCTCACCTGTGAGAACAAGGGCAGCGGCATAATATATGCAAGAAGTTCATCAAGCCGTTGCTAACAAACTATGCACTTTACATAACAGACAAGAACGCCGTTGCGAAGATGTACAACAAGAAACCTCTTTCCCGAAAATTCTTGAAACTGCAGCAAGGAAGTATTTCCGCCGCTTTCATTGCCCCGACGCATGCCATTTTTCCTTGAAAGTGCGCACGTGCCTGTGCCTTCAAGCGCAGTTTTTAATATTCACACGCTGCTCGCCATGTCTGATGCTCCCCTTGTTTCAGTTGTCATTTCATCAACACACGTGCTTGCCATTTGGAGAGATCCGGTCAATCAGGCCTGCTGTGTTACTCCCGACGTCACTGTGCGCTTGTGCATCACATAGGAACCTAGTGAGCTTTGTTTCTAGCGGAAATAATAGAGAGAAGGGGCATGGGTTTATTTTAAATTTGTCAACGTAATTCAAGGAGGTACTGCTCGGCGAAAGCTCGTCGGAAAAATGACCAGAAACAGCGCAGCTATAGGCTGCCCTACAAGATCTGCTTCACTCGATCGAAACATCTCTCGCAATGCTCCGCAGCAAGATTGTAACAGACGCCCACTTCGCAAAGTTCTAAGAACATTAGATATGAGGGTTGTGCCACCTGCGGGCCAGCGACTCCCCAGGCAGGTTACCGCGACGTCTCAGCTTCCATCCATTGAACGCCATATGCAGTCCTCCTTTGCCACTGGTCACCTGGCTACAGTTGAGAGCTCAGGTAATTCCTGACTTCCTCCTGACCTTAATCTATCTCATGGATTATTTTCCCTTTTCGCTTGTCCTAAGTCGTTTATTTCTTGCCTTTGGCAACAGTACAATATATACGAACATGCACCATGCAGTGTAAATACTTGTTTTGCGGCATTTCTAGCCACTTAAAGAACTTTCTGCAAATGGATGTTTCGAACATGTTTATTTTGTTGTAAACCGTCCAAAAGTTGCTGGTTATGCAGCAGATAAAAGGTCCTAACGGCATGATAGAACGGCGTGCACAGCATTCTCTCAGATTTCGAGTTCGAAACGTATGATCCTCTTTCGGTATTAGTTGGAAGTCAGCTCAGACTTCTTAAGCATTTGCTGCACTCTGAGACATTCAAAAACATGTTTTTTCATTAACAAAATAACATTTGCTCAAAGCCCGAAAAAAGGATGAAACAGCATGATCGGGCTCCGTGCATCACAGTATCCCAGCCATTGAAACCGAAATTGAGGGTCATCTTTTAGCGCCGCTTAGCGGCCAGTCTGCGCAATGTCGAGGCGATCTCGGGGCCCATTGAATTCGAGGAGACGCTTCAGGCATGTTCTTCAGGAGGCACTGAACAGAGCTATGAGCACACCTAGGCACCACAAGAAGTGGCTCACCGTCATTGACGAATATTTCTGAACTACAACCGAACACTCAAGTTCACTTGCCCTTCCCATCAATGCGCACACGTCTACATGGGCTCATAGCTACTCATCACAAGGCCTCACTCACATTCCGTCATTTTCTCGTCCACTAGCACACATATAAAATGACATCCACTCGAATTCGCAGGAGTTCACAAGCATTCCGTAATGCGGACACATGATCGCGTTCATAACAGTGCAAGTGTGCTGACTCAATTACTTCCGTTCACGTTCAGAGAAGGCCAGGTACACTAACAACATCACTCAAACTGACAGGGACTCCAACTCAATTCTTTACCCACTGGCAAAACCTCACTTCTGCTAACACCCAAAGGTGTCGGGGCTTTGCTTTCACTCGCAGCTGCAGTAGTTCACGTCAACTCACACTGTCAGCCTCTCGACCTCACAGGGGCTCACTCAAACACATGTATCCAGAGTCGAGGGGCTCATGTTTATTCCTGCTCACGTCCCCTGTAATTCAAAACTACTCGCTCACCACCATATCGCGCAGTCGGTCGCCGCGGTGTCTCGGTGGTTACGGCGTTCGGCTGCAGACCCGAAAGACGCGGGTTCGATCCCGGCCGCGGCGGTCGAATTTCGATGGAGGAGAAATTCTAGAAGCCCGTGTACTGTGCGACGTCAGTGCACGTTAAGGAACCCCAGGTGGTCGAAATTTCCGGAGCCCTTCACTACGGCGTGCCTCATAGCCTCAGTCGCTTTGGGACTTTAAAACCCCATAAAAAAAGGAAACATCACGCAGTCACAGGAGCATATCTACATTGAAACAGATGCAAGTGTTGTTTAGGCAAAATGAGCACGCTCATGAGTCAGTCTGCCATCGCGTGTGCTCCATGTTTTCGTAACGTTATAACGTTTTCAGTTGGGTACAAATTACTTGTGTACAGTCTCTACAACGTAAACGAAGGCAATTGCAAGACATTAGTTGTGATAGAGAGCTGGCAAGAAAAGTGGCGGCGTAGCGATCACGCAAGCTTATCAAGTTATCACGCAGCCTGCAACGATAGCAGTAGCCAGCGTGTATTTCATTTCACAATGTCACCAACTTGCTCCTGTGCTAACGCTCATATTACGCGAAAGCATGTACAGCTCCTTCGGCCGAAAAGCTGTGGGCGTCGTAGTAGTAGTTGTAGTTGCCGGCACCGCGCGTCAAAAATATCCGGGGGTTGCGTAAAAATTAGAGGGCACGCACCCTCAATGAATCAAAATTGGCAGCGGCTTAACTTGGCTAGCCATGGAATTTAGAGAAAAACAAGGAGGCTTTCAAGGCGTCTGAAGTTCGTCCATGGCATCTCCGCTACACGCTAGCGATAGCCATTCTACATATACCCACACGCCCACGTGGCTATGACGATGTATCACATGGTCTTACGATACCCCCATCGGATGTCATCACATGGCTTCACACCACCCTATCGGATGTTAAACTCAAAGATCAACCCAAAGGTCACCAATGTCAAAGGTCAACTATAGGTAATCGGTGAGGGTCAAGCAGGGGTCAAAGGTTGGACACATTACTGTACCACATATGGCCATATACCGCTAATGCGGTTGGGCTGAAGGTCGTTCTAAATCATTCTACTGCCTACGCGACGACTGCTTTACCTAGCGTAGTGAAGTTTTGCGCTTAAAAAAAAAAAAACCTGGGTCAAGGCTGGGGATCGAACCAGAGCCTTTGGCGTTCGAGACGGGGACGCTTCAATTCTGGCACGACGGAGCGACGTTTGGACATGAATAAAGGCGCGCCTAGTGAATGCACGGGTTTCTTGGGAAAGTATCTCCCAGATCTGTACTGAAGCGTACATGAGTGATTATAAACATGTAAATTACTGATGTCGGAATTAAGCGAGTACCATGCATGGTGTGCAGTAGCAGCGCCATCGTGTGCAACCCACTAAAACCCCCACCGCCACGCACGGTGCTGGCCCGGCAGATGGCACGCGCGTAGGCGACCTTTCTGCGTCGGAGTAGTGTCGTTCGTGTGATAAAACCGCAGCCCTATACGAGCGCTAGTGTGGAGAAGCGTCCGTGTTTTGAGAAGCCTCCTAAAGACTCCGAGCGTTTTGCCCAACGGGCAAGGCGTCGCGCCGAACGGGCAATGGCGTTCCGTGGAGTCCTTTCCGGCGCTGTACGCGAACCACTCTTAAAGACGAAGCTTAAGCATCCTCCAAATTATGCATACCACTTTTCGAGGAGTTTTTCTTCCTCACAGGTGCTTCCAAGCCCAGAAAAAACTCGGGTAGTCCAGGTAGGTGATTGGGGGATAGAGGAGACAGAGGGACACCGTATGAAGCGCTGCATTAAGTGCGGCCCACTTCTTTCACGAAATAGCAACGCGAGTGTTGAACTAAACACGTGTTGGTCGACAATTAAGGGCATCAATATACCACATAAAAACAGAATTGCTTACCTCTCATTAGTATGCTGTGTTTGAGGAGTGTCAGTTGATTGCTCTGTGTTAGGCCCATCGCCGACCGGCACTGTCATGGGCTCATGACAGTTTGATACTCTCTCAGGCTCTTCACCTTCTTGGTTCGTCTCCGGTTCATTGCCAACCGGTACTGCCTTGGACTTATAGTAGACTGATTCTGTCTCAAGCGCATCGACGGCGAGCTCTGGCCTAATCTCCACCCCGGTTGACTCAGCCCAAGAGCTGGTCGTCTCTTTTTTAGGCCCTATTAAAATGAAGCGATATAAAGAAGACACTTGTTTGACAACTCGAAGTATACGCACTCATATGAAGGCGTCGTGGAGTGTGCAACTCCGACTGCAATTGCATCAAGTTATTCAACGGAGCATCATCATCATCATTACCATCATCATCATCACCACCATCAGCCTGAGTACAGCCACTGCAGTACAAAGGCCTCTCTCATGTCTCTCCACATAGCATTCGCTCGTGTGAGAGTATTATTCTTTTTCCTAGGAAGTCAGAGAATAGTGGAGTTCGAAAGGAAACGCAGTTTCATGAAAGAAATTTTTAGGCCTGTGTGGTGAAACACGTGTTGTAAAATGTACAGCAGTAGCCTTATACAAAGAATACAAGGGCAGCTTCCACGCTGAAGTTTTCAGTGCAAGTTTACATCGGTTTTCAGTCATTTAACTAACTGGAACGCCCGCTGTGGCCTGCAATGCGTCACGGTTCAAACCATTACTCAGCCTTACGCCTCTTAAGCGGAGTAGAAGGAATAGAAAATGGGTTAATGGAAGAAAAAGTGATTATAGAGGCGGGCCTTTAAAAATCCAGGCATGGTAATCCAAAATGTCTATCAGTGTTTTAGCCCCTGCGTGGGAGCGCCTGCTTCAGTATTTGCGCAAATTGCGACAGCATCGTAAGCAATTAGGTCTAGCTGTTTTTTTGTTGTTGTTGTTGAAAGAGCATTACCTGAGAGGCCGATCATTCTGACTCTATCAAGGCTATGACGAACCGTTAGTGGAAGTCTGTTTAAAAAAAAAACAGATAGCAGCGCCGAAGAAACCTAAGAAGAAGGAAAGAAAGCGCTGACTTCCTTTGCACAGTAACTTTGCGGTGAAGCTACGCCGGCTGGCTTAGGTTTCCATCGTTACGAAGAAAACGTGTAGCTCCCAGGCGATGTGAGCTCAGTAAAGATTCGTATGTAGTACTCGGCAAGGCGGCGGTGCTTTCAGAGGAAGTTCAGAGAGATGAATAATGGCTATAAATTTGCACCAGCTCGCCCAGCAGTCTTCCGTTGTTAACGAGGCAGCTTCCTGCTTGGTAGTCGGAGAAAACTGAAGACTCTGTCACTGGGCTGGCTTCCTCTCATCCAATGTTTCAAGCCTTAGATAATTTTAAAGTGCAACTGTTGTAATTAGCCTGGTGTAGTAATTGCACTTAATATGTGATACTTGTTGATAGTATAAAAGTACAAACAATAGCTTTTATTGATGTGCGAATGGACAACATAAGTCAATTGGAATCAAATTTATTTATTAAGTTTGTTTCCCACACAGACACATGCTACATAATATAAGGTGGAAAGGCTGGGTTATATTAAATGAAAGGAAATGTAGAAACAGCAATTAAAATGACTTGTCATCAGTAATGTTAAGAGAAAATGAAGACAGAGGTTCACATTGACGAACAGTTAGTGGAAAAAGTGATGTCTGAAGAAATCAGTTACACCTCTGAATTGCATACTTGTCATAACTTGTAGACATGAACAACACGCTTTAACGATTAGTAAAAAAGGCGTAGTAAGGTCGCTACTCTTGATACTAACAACAAAGACTCTTGATACTATCAAGAAAGATATTCATGAGAACCCAAGGGGCGCTGTTCTAGGCATTGCAAAAAAAAAAAATCCAGAGGATTTAGAGTGGGTGGACTCATGAACATCGTGGCCAAACATTTGCCAAACGCTGGAAGAAACCACCAGTCTCACTGGAGTTATACTGCGCGCTCCGAAAGAGAACTCCAGCTTCTGGCGTTCAACGGCTAAGTGAATGACTTTTGCATGAGAAAACTGCTTAGGTTGATAGTTCTTGCCTGTAGAGTCCACTGTCAAAATGTTCAACTTACAGGCCTCGACTAAATGTAGTCCGTTCATCCACGAGTCACAACGCCGCAGTTTTCGTTAAAAAATAGTCATGTTCCTGCAACAGCTATTTTCCTTCAAAGACTGCTACTGCAAAGCTCGCAGAGGTTCCGAATGACTGCCGTTTGATTAGCGGACATAACCAATGGGTTCTGCCTATCTGCGCGTAGTATTTGACCGCAGTATCGACAAGGGTATCTGGTTTCATGTTTATTTTGATTTGTTGTCTTATGTTTCTGTCTCAAAATATATTGCCAACTGAGTAGAAGCCTGCAACAGATCCAATAAATGAGAACGGAATTTTAAAGCGGTTCGCTATATTCTTTAGACGGGTGCAAGCCGTGAATATTTGCGCTTACAAATTTGGCCAGAGCAGTGGCTCCCAGTCAAAGGGTTTAGAGAAGACTGCACATGACTTCAGGAACTGATTTATATGTGTTGAACAAGAGCGTCACCCATGTTTCACAGCCTATACCGCTAGTTGAATCGTTTCAGGCACCACGGCAGTGACATCTTCATATACATACCGCTACCAAAAGACAGTTTAAAGCTAATATCATTTCAAATATTGAGGTCGGCATTTAATTCCATGTCCGCATAATTCGACTGTTTTTTTTTTCTGTGCGCAGACTGTTTTGAATAAAAGAAGCAGTTTGAAATTCGCTCGCGGTGCCCTTGGCAGATTTTTCATCAGAATAAATTTGTCCATCTCAATTTAATTAACGAGACTGCCTGCTCCTGAGCTGTCAAATACGCATCAGGGTTTAGATTTAAGACAAACTGCAAGGTCTAATACTTGCGCAACACGTGTACCCTCTACATACTTTCAGTCAAAAGCTTCAAACCTGCAGCATGTTTTTGCGGCATGTGCAACACAAGTATTGTTGTTTATCCGTGCTCTAAAATTTCTTACAGCAAAGAAGAGTTCAAATAAGACATTTTGCCAACTTACCAAATTCATCCATAAGTATGCAAGCTGTCACCCGCAGTACACCTTTCGAGACCAAATCTTCAGTCGTAAAATGCTTAAAGTGCTTCGTACTTTTCGCGCCGAGAATTTTGAGCACGTCCATGACATTCCGCAACTCTTCCTCACCGTCGATATCGTTCGCCTCGAGAACTTCACTTATTTGGTCTCTCAGTTTTCTGCACACAGAAAGCACATGTCAAACATGACACAGTCAGACGACATTCTTCAAGCATACCGAGATCGGTACCTCAGTATTAACGCGACAACGTTAAAGGCCCCGTTCACAAGAAAATCAAGTGCTAGCTTTTGTTGGCGTCGGCGTTTCGAGCGAACAATCAAAATCATGGATCTGGCAGGTGGTCTCCAGAAAGCAACCTATGAGGCAGGTGGCCCACCTGGGTCACGTGACTTTGCGACGTCATCATATCCTTGGCAGGTAGAAGTTAATGATTTTCCACTCGCGAGCAACATAGGCAGAACAGTGCCCACCGCTGGGAGCACCTGCCTACTCAGGGCAGTGGCACATCGCTTTTCCGATGTCCCACTGCGCCAGAAGGGGTATGAGGACCCGCTGGGATCTGTGAATGTGAAGTAGAGAACGACAAATTCCGCTTATATGGAAATTAACCCATTACGCTATCGCGTCACACCGTTAAGTTGGAGCTTATTTGTTCCCTGCAATCTGTTTTTCATTCAGCTCTTTCCGGTGGATTGATCACGCAACTACCACTGATGTTCTGTAGGACAACGGGTTCTGCGATATCCACGGGCACCCCTGCCAATCTCCCACTCTCCCACTTGTGCTTGCGCTCGCGCAGCTGCCGATACACTTCTTTTCTGACAGCACATGAATGCTACGGACGTTTGCGTTCTATGTGACGAGCGCGAATGCAGGCGGCAGCCGACTGTGGTACCTATCGAGTGACAAGATAAGCAAAAGCAGGCTCAGAATATGGCAGAGGTACGTACACGCCTCCGAATACTGAGTTAAACTAGTTTTGAGAAACACTTTAGTGGCTAGAGGCCAATACACAAGGGTCGCTTCAGTAACTTCCGTAGTCTTCGCGATGCAGCTGTATCGAGGACTATTAATAGTGTCTGGTCTTTGTAGGCGAACTGTTTGCAGCGTTCAGAAGCTCAACATTCGCAGCGCAGAGCGGTCCCACGCTTACATCAGAATCAATTATTTATTGAATCAATCAGTTTATATTTCCAAGTAATGTATACCTTCATAATTTCACAGCGGCGGAACTCGTGCGCCATACCATAGATGCCACTCATTATGGTGCACAATATGCGAACCTCACCAGACACATCTTTCGCAATTTCAACACTGATTTTCTAACGATTCTTACCGCTCTTTAGAGTGAAACTGAACAAGCAAAAAGTTATGCTTCGGCGGCAGAGCATTCAACAAAAAGGCACTAACTGTAGCTCCGAATGAAGTATGAACCATCATTCAAGTTTCAGTCACAAGGCAGTCGATACACTTTTGGCAGTAGAAAACATCCGGTGTAAAGCACATGCCAGCTTTTGTCCCGTAACACTCTAAACATGGTCATTTTCGGGGTCTTTTTTGAGACACAAAGCGTTGTTGAGACAGAAGCTTGATTGCTTTCTTACTTTCCAACCGGCCATAAAAGTTTAATTGAGCACCGAATGAAGGCGTAGGAACAACATGAAGTTGTATTCGAGACACAGGCGTCTGCCATATGCTTGATAAAGCATTCCCAACAATTCTGGTGAAAAGCATTTTTGAGTGAGAAAATGTTTTGCGAACGCAATTTTTTTATAAAATGTAATATTTCGCTGTAACAATCAATATATCCGCAGGTCCCCCGACGGAAGTCTTGCATTTGTTTCTTTTAATATTTTTGCTATCGTCGAAAGCATTTCTCATTGGCTTTCTATGGGAGTCTCAATTGCCTGTTGTGATCGATGGAAACACTATGGAAGAAAGATTTTGCTACATGTCAGAAGAAAAGATTCTTGCCTTCAACCTTTCTATAGCAGTATCTTTCAGTCTTACAATTTTCAAAACTTTTGTCGGAGAATGTTGGACATGTGGGTCTCTTCTCCAGGAAGGACGCTGTCAACCGTAAACTTAATCGCCGTTCCGTCCTTCCGAATAACCACTAGGCAAGCCAGGTGACACCTTGTTCCTAGACAAAGCTGTTCTTACCAAGGCCTTGCGCTGCTGACTCCCGACCGAGAAAATCTCGATTAGCCGCTTCACTAGATTAATATGCTCTCCGATGTCTATAATAATGCAGACATTATTTGATTAGATGTGAGTAGGATCGTCTGACGATATGCGGCGTCTTTATTGCATTACCACCTGGTACCCCCGTCCACCCTCCGTATAAAGAACCATAACCTATATTTTGTGAACAGGACCAAGATAGATAGAGCAAAATCCAAAAATGTTTCAAACACACGATGCAAAATCGAAGGAGCCGACGTGATTGCTATGTACTGCAGCATGTAATAAAAAATTACAGAGTCGGCTTTCAGAGCCCTAAGCCATTGTTCATAGCATGGCGGAAAGATACCCCGGTTATACCGTGCAAAACGATACGTTTCCATTGAACGTAACGCCTGACCAGCTAGCCCTTCAGTATATTCTTTTCAATATAAACGGGAAGAGGGAGGAGAGGATTTGTGTCTCTTTTGCATGAGTCGCTCAACGAAGTTCCTTCGGAGCATCCGCAAGCAGCGCAGATGTTTCAGAAATCCATAGTCAAGGTACCCGCTTTACAAAAAATTAGGGAATTTCCACTACTGAAGCGAAGTAGACAGTAACGAAAGAATCGTTACTAAGCTCTGCAGGCACACGCACTATATGGTCTACAAAAAGTTCGGGAAGTGTCGTAGTACCGTTCGCAAAAATGCAGAAGCAGCGAATTGAGCAGCTCAAAGATTCTCTCACCTCCTTCAAAGCCATAGTGGGGCTCAAAGCTTATGTACAACCAAATATGGTAAGGCGACAAAAGAGGATAGTTGGTGTTGCATATTAGCTTGAATGCTGAGTGGGTACGAGGACTAAACGAGACAAAGACTGGACGTGGAGCAACTATCCACTGAAAATTTATTTGACAGAAACGTGTATATTAAAGGAAATGAGAGCCATCACTGAATATGCGTGTAACTTATCAAAAACTGCGGGAGCTGTTTGCTATCAAACACCCTCTCCCTCAGCGATAGTGGTATTGAACGCGTGCTGACCGAACCTTGCCGTCTGTTGGCGTTAGAAAAAGTTGAAATGATTTCCCTGCAGACCCTGTCATTGCACTTGGTCAAGTACACAAGCTTTTCCTAACTCAGGCTTCTTTTTTTGGCACGGTTCACACCTTTTGTTGCGAGAGTGGCAGACGCGCTGATGAGTACTAGTTTTTTTATAGGTCCTGCAATCAAACATTCAGACAACGACCAGTCTGGCCAACATAGCTGGCACCACAAGACAAATCAATGCAGTAGATACCTTCTGTTCGGCAACGCACAAACCTATCCTTATGCTGGCAACCACAAAAGCAGCGGCTGGCCTGCGTTTCAGCACGATTAACTTTCCCACATATCGACTTCAATTTTCTTAGAACAGAGAAGGCAACCTCGACGTTATGCCTATCTGCAATCGTTTTGACGTGGTGCGAAACCTTATGTACATACGGAATAACAACCGCTCATTTTCTTTCCTATGCACTGCTCCGCATCGGAGGGCTTTTCTTTTAAAACATTCAGGCAGTTCTCTGGCTACCGTTCTCATGTTGTGTGTAGCCGCTTTCCATAAGCCTGGAAGTCTCTCGATGAATGCTCGATTCACCTGGTGGTGGCAAAACATTTTCGTCGTTGTTAACAAGCACGCCTTTGCAATGCCTCTTTTGTGCAATCTTATAACGTCGTGACTCGGATTTCAGGATTGGTTTTGCGCTTCTAAACCTATACAGCCAGCACAAGAAATGCAAGCAACCTGTCATTGAAACCTCCGCTGAAAACAACGTGCCTTCGTGCGCAACTTCAAACATCCCCAACATCACTTCCGGCTCGATCGCAAGGCTTACTGGTGTCAGGATTAAGAAATCGTCCCCGTAACGGAAGCATTTGACGACCTTGACGACCTCATGGCTTCTAAACTTTTATTAAAACAACCGATCCTTCACCGCCAAAACGATATCTGAAACCACTGGCGCAGTGCAGGACCCAATGCAAATGCCTTTGCATTGAGTGTACAGCACACCATCATGCTCAACAAATAAGGTTCTTAAATATATCAGAAGTCGATCAAGGAATGCTGCCACTGAAGTGCAGCATGTGTTTTCAAACCGGGCAGGACCATAATTTTCTATTGCAGCTTCAACCAACCTCTGCAAAGCACTATGCGGAATGTTGCAATACATATTCGAAGCATCCGAGGAAATGCACTTCACAGGAGATGCCGTCTTCAAGATGTCTACGAGCTCGGCAGAATCTTTTAGATCGAACGGGTCGTGAATGGGGAGAACGCTGAGGTGCAATTTCCGGAAATTCTTCACTGATTTCTGCCAGGAGCACTTGTCCTCGACTGTCTTCCTTGTGCGTTTTTACACTGAGAAATGCCCTTAACGTCAGCACACAGCTGTCCTTTACCGCCACGACGAGTTTTTCAACCTTTGCAACCTGCAGGCCCTTGCTACTTCATGGCGTCTCTTCCTAACGTCTCTCTCGCTCAACTTGACAGCCTCGAAGTTTTTTAGCACTGATTTAAGGGCCTTGGTGCCGAAAGACTGCCCATCGATAGCGACGAATGCACGGGTCTTCTCGGATTCCAAAAGCTTTAGCCGATTTCTCTTGGGAAAGTCTACCGCCGCATTTATGTCGTCCTTCCTCCTAGGGCCAGAGACGGAACTTTCGCTGTATTTTACTGCCTCGCCGATGGAATTCTTTCGAGTCTAATCCGTGATGAGGACAGTGATAGACCCTATCATAGTAAGGAAGTGGACCGGTTAGATTTTCGGATGGATGGAAAACTCTGCACCTTTTTCCAACGTCTGTCTAATGCTTTCAGGTAGAACAACCACAAGTTGGGAACGCCACCCGGTGGAGCTTTTCTTCCCATTTTCCGCGGCAGGAAATAATACAGTACACCCTAAAGACACTCATCATTCTTCTCTGCGACATAGAAGTGCGTGACCATACGCTTCGCATGAGCGGGTTCGAGCGTCGCTTCACATGTGGCCGCAATATAATGCCGGAAAAATCGCACCTGTCTTCAGGCTACCCCGTGCACGCAAGATTTTGCAGTCTTCTGGCTTTACCGGAGGATTCGAAGGTCCAATGACTGAAATAGCACCTGTGAAGCTAAGCCCGCAGTCAAGGCGTAAGTGAGGAGTCTGGTATGTAGCCTTTGCTCCATGATGGCTCCCACAAAGAAACAGATACAATGAGGCGGTGAAATGTTAGGACCATTTAAGCACGATGCACTCGAAATTAAACTTAGTAAGGTAACAAAAGAGGCTAGTTGGTATTGCAGTGTAGCTTGAATACGCTGAGTGGACGCAAGGACGAAACGAGACATGGACTGGACATGGCTTAACTATCAGCTGAAACTTTATTTCACGGAACCGTAAATATTAAAGAAAGCGAGAACCATTACTGAGCATGCGTGTCGCTTATTAACAACTACGTGGGCTGTTTGTTAACAAATGCCATCCCCCTTGGCGATTGTGCTATTGAAGGATGTTGGCACAACCTTCGTGTGTGTTGGGCTTCTGCGCTCTGATGGTAGGCGGCGACGTCGATGTTCTCCTCCTATGTGATGTTTGGTAGCATGGCGTTGACCGTGGTGATTGCCTCCCTGCCATGGAAGAGCCTGCGATCTGGGTGGACTCTTGAACTGCGTTTTTGTAAGAAAGGATGACGTCCCAATTATTTTGTTACGCGTCGATATACATGACAACTATGCCTGCTATGATCTTTTTCAAGTGCTCCGTAAGTATGTTCCTCTGCAGACAGTACGCAGTAGTCCTCCGGGCTTGATTGACTGTATACTATAGCGCATAACGGCTTGCGTCAGCTCCGCCGTGAACGCTGTTTCTCTGTCTGCGATATGTATTCGGAGTGCCGTGTCGCAGAAGAATTCATTACACAAAAATTTTGGCGATTTCTGCTGCTTTTCCGTGCGACAGGACTTTTACCTTGGCGTAGCGGGTCAGGTCGTCGATCGCTACGATGTTCCACTTGCTTCCAGGTTAATACTTCGGTAAAGGGTCAAGCAGGTCTATGCCGATTTGTTAGAAGGGTCTTGACGGAGGTTCAATCGCGTTCAAAAATCCTTCTGTTGTGGTGGCAGATGTCTTCCGTTACTCACAATCTAGTCAGGGTTTCACATAACGCGCTACATCGGAAGATAGTCTGGGCCAGTTATACCTGTCTTAAATGCGGCAGAAATTGCGAGTAAATCCAAAATTTCCAGCCGCCGGCTCGTAGTCTGATGCCTGATTCACGAAGACTTGCAGGTACAACAAGGATGTAAGCTGTACTGTTTGCGGCGAAGTTCTTCATTAGAGGACGTCATTCTGTACGCACAATGAAGGCCATCTTCGTTTGAACGAAGCTGGTGGTGAAGAAGCCTTGCCTTCACCTCCATGAGGCGTTGGAACTCAGAGTGCGAGCGCTACTGCTGTGCAAAAATGCTAGTGTTTATAGGTCCTAGGAAGGCGCCGTTGTCGTGGTCTTGTGGCGGTGCATCTACAGATGCTGATAACAGGCAATCGGCCTCAAATTGCTTGCGTCCGGATTTGTAAACGAAGGTGACGTCGAACTCTTGCAGTTCGTAAGCTTCATGGAACGAGGCGGCTAAACGGGTCTTTAAAGTGGGCGAGCCAGAACTGCGCGTGATGGTCTGTCACAACTTTGAAAGGCCTGCTGCACAACCTTGAAAGGCCACATGCCCCGCACTACCGCAAGGCGCTCCTTTTCCGTCGTGGAATATTTAGCACCATCCTTTTACAAAGAGCTGCTGGCGTACCCTACGTATGTTGTTCATCCAGTTCCTCCAAATGTCGACACCCAATACGTTTGCCTAACAGTGAATGGGCGTAATCTCACGTTTACGCTTGTGGGTGCGTATATGTCGACATCAAATGGATTTGACGCCCTACTACATGGCGGTTATATCTGGTCCTTGGAACGTCATGGGTGACTTTAACGCTCACCACGCCATGCGGGGAGGCGTTAGAATGAACATTAGGGGACGAAAGTTTGTGTCCTTCGCCTCTGACCATAAGTTTCAGTGTCTAGATTACGGCTCCCCGACCCATATCCGAGGGCCAACTTACAGCAGCTGCCTTGACTTGGCTTTCGTTTCTCGATTCCTTACCCGCAATGTTCGGTGGTTTTCGCATATAGGAACCCACGGCAGCGACCATATCTCTACATATCTGATCATTACTGGCCTTTCTATGTGCACCTCTACCGCACGTATGCGATAAATCAATTGGTCAGCGTTTCAAGAAGATGCTTGCAGAGAAGGCTTCTCCGCAGATTTTGAAGCTAAAAGTAAGGAGGCTATAGAAAGCGTGACGTAGTTCTTCACCCCAATTACAAATTCCACCGAATTTCATATGGAATTGCAGAGCCTGCGATCACTGCGAAGGAGGGATAGATACCTATGCACAAATTCGCGCCTCGACCTCAAAGATGCGAGGCACATGCAAGAAGAAATTCAGCGCAGAATTCAAGCCCTCCAGGCACAACGCTGGAGGTCATTCTGTGAAACGCTTGATCCACGCAAGCTTTTGTCTTGCATCTGGAATGTCATTCGTGGCCTTCGAACATCCCCAGAACAGCTGCCCCCATTCAAGACTCTCGCAGTCTACCAATGACGTCGCGAGGTCAAGGTAGCTGAAGATTTCTGCGCCAGGGTAGCAGGACCACTGACATCATCCGAAACGTTGCAGTGCAGTGACGTTCCCGCATTTCGGGATCCACGGACGGACCTTTGAATTTCCGTGGAGGAACCTGACGCCACGCTGGCTTGTGTCAGACGGTCATCATCGCCAGGACCCGATGGTGCGCGATACTCTGCACTTGCAAACATGGGAAAAGATGCTAGTCGTGTCCTTTTGGAGCATTGCATCAAATCATGGAATGAGGGGCACTGTTACAGACGAGTGGAAGTCCAGTAATCTAGTTCCGCTCCGGAAACCAGGCGAATCTCCTCTTGACTTGCCATCATACCGTCCAATGGCACAGTCCAGCTGAGTCGGCAAACTACTACAAAGGATGATTGTACGTATTCAGTGGTACCTGGAGCGCTACCGTATATATCTGGCTATATTATCGAGGTTCAACGTGGGTGCTCTTTAAATCACAACGTGGTCGACCTGGTGTCATCTGTACAACGCCAAAAAAAAATTTGAAGCGTTTTACTTAAAGCGGTGCTCCTGGATATAAAGGGAACATATGACAATGTAACTCATCAGGCTATTTTGGACGCTCTGGAAGCTGCCGGACTTGGTGTTCGGGTATTCTGCTGGATATGCAGTTATTTATCCAACAGATCTCTCTTTGTGCAGACTGAGCATGGTTCATCATCTTGTCATTTCAGTTCCCTGTGGAGCCCCGCAAGGTGAAGTTATAAGTCCAACGCTGTTCAACCTTACATTTGTCGGGCTTGTCGACTTACTACCACAGTGTGCGCAACTCTAATTCTATGAGGACGGCATCTGTATCTGGACATCCGGAAATAAGCGCCCGCAAGTTCTAGGGAGACTTCAAAAGGCCTCAGGTATTTTCGCGGCTGTCTTCCACCTGCAAGGTCTTCTGATTACCACCAAAAAGTGTCGCTTTTTTCGTTTACACGCAAGAACATGTCTCATTATACCATATTATAAACGGCAGAGCAGTGCCCTACGGAAGGAACCATCTTTTTCTGGGAGTAATCATCGACCGAAATCTATCATGAACTCGACAAATTTCATTCATGAAAAAGAGAGACAACGACTGATCACGTTCTCGCCTTTCATTGGGGAAGTCGTGGGAGCGTCAGTGCGGTCGATGATGGAGCTATAGAACGCATTATTCACGGGATTCTTTCGGGAAAGCCTCTTTCACATGGAAACACCACAAAAACCAACATACGAAGTATACAAGGAGTTCAAGCTCAAGCGCTTCGGACCTGCCTAGGATTGCCAAAATGTTCCTGTACGGCCGCAACCATACTCATAGCCCAAAAGCACCAATTACTACCCACCTAAGAGTCGACGCATTGAGGGCATATTTTCGACAGATCTCCCGGGTTTCTTCTCACCATCCTGCCAGTCTTCCCATTAACAGGCCGCGCACATCGTTTACAAATCCCATTTATGCATATCGCGCCATCCTGCCGTCCCAGTTTACACCCTCCTCTGGACCGTCCTCTCCACTTTGCAGCCTTCACAAACCCCCTGTTCTTTCAAAACCTGGCATCATGAAGAGAATTTATTTGTCATCAACAGAACTAAAAATGTCACTCTTGAATATTTCTATGCACACCGAGCAAGCCGGGTGCACGTCTACACCGACGGCACGGTTAACCCTTCAGTTCTTCAGGGTTCCGAGGTGATCCCCACAAGGGCTACAGAAATCAGAGTTGGGATAGCTCGTCAGACTTCTTCGACGGGTGCACAACTCACCGCTCTTTGTGTCGCCAAAGCAGCAGGGCCCTCAACAGCGGTCTATTTTCACCGATTTCAAAGCAGCCCTCCAAGGCTCACAAGCTGCTCTTCGCCGTGGAGCGCATGAACAACTGGTCGCGGAAATCTGACATCTACATCACCTTGGCGTCAATAAAGGGCCCGACATTATCTACCAATGGCTACCAGGACACAGTGGCATAGCAGGGAATCACCGCCCTCACGAGGTCTCGCAAACTGTTTAGCACAACGGCGATCATGTGCCGATCCTCTTTTCGAGATCATACGCAACGGGCAGGCCCCGCACACTTGCGCTGGAGAGCACACTTGCCTCGTGGAATTAAGGCCAATTTTCGAATTCACGTTTAAATTTCCTGGAGCGTGATCTGAAGCTCCAGCTTCCATCCGGCCTACCACAACGTAGAGAAACCTTGCTGTGCCGCCGGTGGCTTAGTGTTGCTTTCACCAACCATTAGTGCTTCTTAATCGGTATGGCTGACAGCCTTTTGTGGTTGAGACGAGAGTGCAGCCCACATTCTTTGTGAATGCCGTGCCTGCACGACTGAAAGAGAGACTCTCTCTGTGCGCTGGAACATCTAGATCCACGTCCACTGAAGAAAATGAAGATTCTCGGCTACTGGCCGCGGCGACTGTCGGCAGTGAAGTCTTCCAAACCACTGCGCCGCTTCTTGAGAACATGTGGCCCGCACAATAGGCTGTGACGTTACCGAACACTTGCTGACTTTGCATACCGATTTCATTTTTCTGTTCCTCTCTTTTCTCCTTCACATTTCTATCCCCTTACCCCTTACCCCCCCCCCCCCCCCCCCCCCGCCCCGTGCAGGCCAGCAAACCGATTTACTCTTCCGGTAAACCTCTCTGCCTTTCCTCTTCCTCCTCCTCCTCTGGTGGTTACAGGGAGAGCCCTGATGACTTGATTGCCTCTAGCGCAGTTAGAAGCCTTTTTATATGGCCGTCAAAGGTCGAGGAAAAGATGACGACGTTATCTAAGTATACGTGACAAATTTGCCACGTGAGGCCTGCCAGTACAGTGTGTTCACTACGCACTGAAGCATTGCTAGTGCGGAACAGAGTCCAAAGGCATTACCTTGAACTCGCAAAGACCGTCGGGTGTGGTGAAGACGGTCTTTGCATGTTCCATTTCGTCGACCTCGATTTGACAATACCCGTTTTTAGGTCCATGGACGAAAAGTATTTGCGGTCTCAAATGTGGTCTAAGGTATCGTCGATGCCCGGCAGAGGTTAGACATTTCTCGTCGTAACGTTGTTCATTTGGCGGTAATCGACGCAAAACCGGACACTGCCGTCCTTCTTCTTTAGTAGGAAGCCCGGTGCTGCCCAGGGCCTCTTCGATGGCTGAATTACATTGTCGCGCAGCATTTCCTACGCTTGGTCCCGGATGGCTAGGTGGTCGCGCAAGACACAGTAGGGGCTTTGGCGCAGGGGTCGGGTGCCTTTCATGGTTATAATGCAACGTCTTGCAACAGATGTTTGCCGGACATTTGTTGAGGAAGAAAAACAGTGCCTGTAAGTGCGAAGAAGGCTCCGGATCTGGTCTTGTCAATGCTGGAGAACGCTGGGTTGATGTAGACACGTAGTTCCATGTTTTGGAATGCGAGCTCAGGCTTACCGTTACGATGGCTGCAGCTATTAATATAATGGGAGTACTTAAGCGAACGCGAAATTTACGAAGATGGCGTTTAGCTAAGATAATCTGGGTGTCTGATGGTCACTTCAACTTCATCAAGTCCGGGGCGGATACTCGGCTCTCTAAAATGAGCAACATATAGATTTTTTCATCCCAACCGATTGTTATATAGCCTCTCTAACAGCAGAAGTTTTCAGACAAGAGCATCTCCATAAAGTAGCAACGGTGCCTCAGGCACGATAATTTTGGCTTAAAGACGAAGTACAGTACATAGAAAGGAAGTACTGCCACTTCACCAACACCATTACTTGTGCCACCCTCCAGTTTTGTGCGGAAAAAGGGCAGATTTATTATCCTGCACAGAAGTAATGGCGCAACCAAGAAATAATCGAACCTATCCTTTTGCCTCTGTGCTCCGCGTTAATGTGATCGCTAATAAAAAAGCTTTATGCCAAAATGGTCTCTGTAAGCTTTACTGGCAAGTGGCACTCAAAGAGGAGACTGCATATATCAGTGCATTCATCAGCCCTTTCGATGTGTAAGGACATAATCTGCTCTATCCGGTTGAAGAAACCAAGAATCGTGGTCGCATGTTCTGATAAATTCAATGCACTGGGAGTGCACAAAATATTAAAAAATTTTAGAACACGGGACGCAAAGCTCGACTAAAGAAAGGCGAAAGACCACAGATAACATCTCAAACATCTGCTAGAGGTTTGAGGAAAGGAAGTCTAAAATAAGCAAACAGAAATAATAAGTCATACGCAACACAGGTCTTCTTCAGAAGTCTTCGGAGGACACATCAAGAGGGCGAAAGACGAGAATACTTATGATCAGAATGTAAGCGGAACGGTTTCAGATGCTTTTCCTCGGGATATTTCTGTTTCTCGTGGGATGCTTTCGAGTCTACATCACTACAACGCTGCGACCAAGACGAAGATACGTTACAGGGTAGCAAGTTTTTGTAATGCGACGTCCTCAGCGTCCTTCAACACAGCTGCGGTTAGTTACTTGATCCACCTGCCGGTAATTATCTTTGCATTGCTTGAAAGCTTCCTTGACTGACCCTTTCATTACCGCCGCTATATTAAATTCTTTGCCTGCATTATCTTTACCATTAAGGTGATGACTACTTCGGCTATGTTATAATCTGTGTACCATTCCTTGGTTACTACGTCGTATTTGCCGGGGTTTTTCAGTTATTCAATGCACATTTTCTTTAAAAAGCCATGAAACTTCCTTTATTGCGGTCTCTTTAGATTCGTATCAGGCTAAGGCGAACATTATGTACTTGACAAAGTGCACTAAAACACGAATAATTAACTAAAATATACAACTATTTATTTTAGGTTATAAAGAGCAGGATTATATTGCGAAATTGAAGGTCGTCACAACCGAAGACGAACCCAATCTGAAAAGTAGGCATCGTGGCTTGAGATATTCAACGCAAAGGAAGGTTTTAAAAGCTCTTCAAGTTGGCTTTTCGCGTTGCAGATTGATAAAATGTCATTTGAGTGAGGTGCGAGTGCCGTTAACGTATTTCGGTATAGTTGAGATTTTGGTGTGATTTGTCTGACTGCCGTAAGGACACCAGACACAACGACGTAATTTTATCAGTATTAAACGCGGGACAGCCATTTTAACAGAATAAATGTATTTTGTGCGTTCGAAATGTCAAAACAGGATGCTCATTAAGGAATTTTATGAAGTCAACCCCCCTTGAATGCTGAATGCCTTCAATCTGGCAATGTAATCTTATGCCCTAGATTTATAAATAAAATGTTTTGTTGTATTAGTTCATTTTTCTTGTATTCATTCCAAGGTACATGAGGTGCGCCTTGACCTACCAGCAATCTGCACAGACCGTACCCGCCTGTCTTTCATGGCTTTTGAGGAAAAAATCTATTCTAATTTAATAACTGGGTATACCATTAATGACAGTGCGCAGCTTCAACAGTCGTTACAGCAATTCGAAACTGTACTCCGCGCGCCGTATGAATCGACTAGGCACAGAATATACAGCTGCCCTAATCTGCGATTCGTCCTTCATTCATCCTCGCCGATCCGCTACATGTACTGGTCATTTTCTAAACATTTTCTAATGACAGAACACATAACTCTGCTCTGAATGCTATTTGGTGAAAATGCAAACGCATGTGCCGACGGCTAAACCTACAGGATCATAGACACAGACGCAGAACTGCTGAAGAGCCGAACTGCAACGTTAGGTGCCGAGGACGGGCAATCTGACAGTGTGCGATGGGCAGGAGTATCACCAACGGATGGTGCTATAGACATTGCCTTTATAGTATTTTCAGCTAGCCAAGTGTGTTCCTACGATGGAGGTTGCGGTGTTACGTAAGTGTTCAATAATCATTAAAATTTGAAGAGGCATTTGTTTTGAGCTATTATTATTTTTATTTAAAACTGTTCTCGCCAATGATCTGAACTGTTCATGAAGGATGATATCCTCACCTTTCATTAGGCGTCGCACGATCTTCAGTGTCGCTCGCCGCCTTCGGCTCTGTACAAATATATGCAAAATGTGCTATATGATATTATCAACGCGAGCACAATATTTGTGTTCAAAAAGAATTGTGGCTATCAAATTTTCTTCGCGCCACAACAATCCTGTGGAGGATGAGAGGCGCAATGTCACAGTTCTCTCGATTATTTTCATTGCATGGCATTCTTTTTGTTTGTTTCTTTAAGGGGCTTAATATCCCAAAGCGATTTAGGCCATGAGTGGGGCCGTCTGGTAGAGCTCCGGATAGTTTCGACCATCTAGGGTTCTATAACGTGCACTGAAAAAGCCCAGTACATGAACATCCAGCATTTAGCCCCCATTGAAATCCAGCTGCCGCGGCCGGGATCGAATCCGCGTCATTCAGCTCAGCAGCCGGGCTTGCATGGTATTATTCTTAGGTAAAAAATATTGGAGGGGGGGGGGGGGGCGCTTAAGGCTACTTACGTGCTTTCGAAGCCAAAACAATGTTTCTATATTTATTCCCTTTAAATTTTTATTATTTCATATTTTTTCTCTTCCTTTCTAATAATACACCTACTGATTAGCATACAGTAGTTGTAACGCAACGCGTACACTAGGTTCACTTTTGTTACTCAAAAAGCAACATGGTTTTGTGGCCTATTGGTTGCTCGCCTCGCAATCTGTAACTTCCAAGTTAAGTTTGTCGCACCTTCGGCAGAAATTTTATTTTCCTTTACCAAGGCGGCGTCATCTGGGATTTTTGGGACCACCGCTGCTGGGCAACGCCGACACCGGTTTTCGTGTTGGATGAGCCATATAATTCTTTCGCATTATTATTGCAACTACACAGGCTTTCGTATGTGTACGCCGCATCAAAATACTGTCGTTATGACCGGAATCAAAGCAGCAAATTCATACAGGGGAGCCAGACGCCATATCCACTGATCCCCCGCCTTTGCAGACATCGTTACCTTTATGGACATCACCAACAGCAGAATAACCGAACCGCGGTGCCTCACGATGCCCGCCTCGGTGGCTCAGTGGTTAGCGCGTTTGGCTACAGAGCCGGAGTACCCGGGTTCGAATCCGACCGCGGCGGCAGCGTTTCGATGGAGGCGAAACGCAAAGGCGCCCATGCGCTGTGCGATGGTGGTTGGTTGGTTTCTGGGAAAAGGAAATGGCGCAGTATCTGTCTCATATATCGTTGGACAGCTGAACCGCACCTTAGGGGAAGGGATAAAGGAGGAAGTGAAAGAACAAAGCTAGAAAGAGGTGCCGTAGTGGAGGGCTCCGGAATAATTTCGACCACCTGGGGATCTTTAACGTGCACTGACATCGCACGGCACACGGGCGCCTTAGCGTTTTGCCTCCGTAAAAACGCAGCCGCCGCGGTCGGGTTCGAACCCGGGAATTCCGGATCAGTAGCCGAGCGCCCTAACCACTGAGCCACCGCGGCGGGGCTTTCCTCAAAAACCAATTTTTGAATTTTTCCACGAAATATTGCCAAGTTGTTAGCCAGCCACAAAGTGCGGAATAATAGCATTGAGATATTTTGAGCACCAGTACTGTTTAGTCGTCGCAGTTTCTACAGCTTTAATTTTAGTAGTGGTTTCCATAAAAAGTATCTTCACTGTCAGGTGTACGAGATAGCGGACTGTACATTAGCGTACCTCCATACAATTGCTCCAGTTAAGGTAGCAACTGTCGTAAATCGGTTGAAAGGCGCCATGTCGTGCCTTAGAGATGATGCAGATTTTCTACATGAACAAAGAGCTCGTGAAGTTATTCTTGAAACAAGACGTCCAGACATCTCTGCCCGGAAACTGGATTGGGGGCAGCTGCACATGCGGTGTTTTGAAAACATATTTCGAAGCCTTGAAATGGGGCCGACGAATCAAATTGGCACACTTATCATGGCACTGGCAGAAATACAAGGCTCAGAAGCTTAGAAGAGTTCACTGGGGCTCACGGACGGCCTTAAAGCCCAGCAGGAACAAGGCATTCTAATGATTTGCGTTGTCACTGACAAACAAAAACTCAAACCCACTCGGCGTAGGAAGGTCCTTTCTACCAGTGGCCTTGTACATCTCGCAGAACAGTGCCGCATTGCTAGAGTTAATATAAGAATAATTCATATTTTGTACCCTGTCACATAAGTGATCAATATGTTTCGCACTCTAACACAACTACTCTATTAATGCGACTGTCAGCATCCCAGTGTGAAGTGGGAAAACTTATCCCTAAGATGAGTCAACATCGCTCTAGTCAACTGAAAACATTTTGATAAGCTCCACACGGCAGAACGAAGCCAGGAAGATGTTGAACACAAGCACTGGGAAGACTTTCCATTGAATTTTCTGTGTCAGTATCTGTGACGCCATTTTTCCGGGCCTATCACTTTTTGTTTCAAAGGAAGTTTCAAATGATGATGATGATGATGATGACGGAAAAAAATTTGCCTCCACACTGTGATCTATCGATCTCCTGTTGGACAACCTCTCTGTCTTGTACCACAACAGTCTGGCGAGGGTATTTTAATTGGCGCCTTATTAGCAGGCGTTATTAATTCGTGCACTGCGCGATCCTAAAGGACATGACCGAGTATTTCGGTGCCGGTTACGATTAAGTGCCTAGTGTACAAACTGTAATTTATTATGTAAGAATTCAATGGGCATAGTATAAATGGGCTTCAGTTCCTTGAGCTGTCTAGTTTCATATTGCTGTGTAGGAAAATCTGGGGCCGTATTCCGAGTTTCTGTCATAGTAGAAAGCGTCACAATCTTCCGCAGCGGCCACGCCTGATTGGTCAAACGCCGGAAGCGGAGGTCGGTTCGGTTGCGACTGTGCGAGGCGGTAGGATGCCACTGCGTTGCGGTTGCTGCAGGAAAACCTCCAGTGGCACTATTGCTCTTCCCCGCGAAATGGAACGCGACCAATGCGACAGAAGGAAAATTCAGCTACAAGTTTAGTTGCGCTTCGGATCCCACTGCAAAGGGTTTGATTTGCCCAATGGACTCAAAGAAATAGTAACAATAGTTGAGATACTCTTTTTCTCCACCGTAAAGTCCGGAGGTGTACTTCAATAAGACAAATATTCTACGCAACTACACACAGCTTTTCAGTGACAGAAGGCGGGTGCTACAGTCGCAGATCACCGATAGTAAATAAAAGGCAGCTAGCTTGTTCACTCAACGCGGCAGGGAACGGAGAAAAAAATTGCTACACTCACTCGCTGTACAATGCGCGCTCCTTGATAATTGTGTGTAAAGTCAACCATCCGGATTCTTCGACCCTTTTTTAACGCCATTAAGGGCCCCGTGTCGCACAAAAGCTGATGTCGTCGGCAGCGGTGGCCGTGAGCTAAATGTCCCAGATGCATTAATAAATAAATCAATAGGGGAATCGAACCAGGGCCTCCAGCGTGCGAGACAAGCACGCTAACCACACCGCCACGCCACCTCGATGGTTCGGAATGAAGGCTTGGTGGTGGTGGTAGTGGTTTTATTAAAAATAATAGTAAAAAGGAAGGAAAAGATATTTGCTAGCCCCGGCATCTGCCATGGAATGAAGGCGTGTCTTATGAATATGGGGCTGGTTTTTCCTTCCCTTACGGCGCGGTGCGTGTGTCCACCGAGAAATGTGAGACTGGCCTTATTTCCTGTGGCGGCTCGGTGGTTAGGGCGCTCGGCTACTCATGCGGATTTGCCAGGTTGGAACCCGACCACGGCGGCCGCGTTTCGATGGAGGCGAAACGCTAAAGAGCCCTTGTGCTGTGCGATGTCACTGCACGTTAAAGATCCCCAGGTGGTCGGAATTATTCTGGAGACCTCCAATACGGCACCTCTTTCTTCCTTTCTACTTTCACTCCCTCCTTTATCGCTTCTCTTACGGCGCGGTTCAGGTGGCCGCTTATATGTGAGACAAATACTGCGCCATTTCCTTTCCCAAAAAACCAACCAAACCAATTTACTTTCCTTAAAACCAATTTTCATTTCATTTTCCTCCCCTTAAGGCCCGGTTCGGGTGTCCATCGAGAAATGTCAGACGCGTCATTTCCTTTCCTTAAATTGTCTAACGGGCCTAATGATATCGCGATTTTCCATACAGAATTTATCACCAGATGGGCATCGTTCTTCAAGCCATCTCTGATGTGTGAGTTTGAAATTCAGAAATATTCTGTTGATCCGAGTTTTGGCCTTGCTGGCTATTTGTAATGCTAGCATGTAATTACCGCTTCACATTGCAACTGCAATTTTTAATTTTATGTTCGGATAATTCGAACGGATTTTGCGTGAAGCGACACGCGGAACAACAAATGTCTACAGTGTTATAATGTTGCACTGCGCAGATTTGGTGCCAAAATAAAATTCATCACAATTTACTACTAAAGACTTTAGTGCACACTCTGGCACCGATAAATATGCAGGAGCCGACAGATGTAGAGGCTACCTGTCTGCTTTAGTACTTCTATAATAAATGTATGAGCTCTAGAGTTTCATATAAATCATCAAGGTCTGCAGCATATTTTAAGAGAGAGTTTTTACATCATCATCATCATCATCAGCCTTACTACACCCACTGCAGGGCAAAGGCCTCTTCCATGTCTCTCCAATTAACCCTATCCTTTGCCAGCTGCATCCAACCTTTGCCTGCAAACCTAATCTCATCCGCCAACCTAACCTTCTGCCGCCCCCTGCTACGCTTACTTTCTCTTGGAATCCACTCCGTTACCCTTAAGGACCAGCGGTTATCTTGCCTTCGCATCACATTCCCTGCCCAAGCCCATTTCTTTCTCTTGATTTCGACTAGGATGTCATTAACCCGTGTTTGTTCCCTCACCCAGTGTGCCCGCTTCCGGGCATGCATTTAACACAAACAATATTCTGTCAATTAGCGATATTGGCCAACTTACCGAAATTATTAAGTATGTGTGCTGTCACAGTAGGCATCCCTTCTGAGATAAACTGTTCTGCCGTGAATTGCTTCAAGTGCTCCATGTCTTTCACGCCGAGCTCTTGAAGGACATCCATGGCTTTCCAGAGCTCCTCGTCTCCGTAGATCCAATTCTCAGCCAGAGCTTTGCGTACGTCATCTCTCAGTTTCCTTGGTGAAGAAGGGAGAAGCGAAAAGGCACAGAGTGAGATAATTTCGATGAAAATTTCGATAATAGCTATCTCACGTATTTTATTTAGTTCTTTCCAGTGCAGTCATTTTACAACTGCAGCTGGTAGTCAGTAAGCCAGGGGGCTCTGCGGTGTCCACCGTCCCGCGTTCCTCCCTTTTATTTACGCTCACGCTCGCATAAGTAGAAGGCAGTATACGGCCTTCTTTATGTACATAATGTAAGCCCGAATGCAGGTGTCAACAGACTCCAGAAAGAAATCTAAGGTTCGACGAAATCTCGTCTGGTCGGGTGAATACTTTGGCAAAAATAACGAAGCGCCGACCAAAAGGTGTCAAGATGGGAGGACGTTTCGACTTCCACACGGAAGTCTTGTTCACACTGAAGACAGATTGTGGAAGGTGGGTGTAGGTCTGTTGGCCGGACTCCCTTTACGGCCAGGTAGCAGTCTGATTAGCTTCTCTTTGTGTGTGCGCTCACGCTGACCAGACTGTAGACTAGCTACGAAGTTCGCGTGCAACTGGATGCTGACGAACTCGTTCGGACATTGGTGTTCAAGGCGGCGACGGGCAAAAAAGGCTTGGTTCTGAAGGTGCCTTATTGAGTCCTTGCACTCCAGTGAACAAGACTTCCGTGTGGAAGTCGAAACGTCCTTCCATCTTGACAACACCTTTTGGTCGGTGCTTCGTTATTTTCGCCAGACTCCAGAAAGGAAGCGACGGGAGCGACAAGATGTGGAAATGCTTTTTAAAGAAGTGGCAACTAAGAGCAGTGAGTCCCAGCATTCTATGGTAAGGTTCTCTGCGAAACAATTTGAGGGACCACGTCTAATACATACGCACCGATGCTTTTATTTAAGTGTCCTGTGTGCAGAAATGTCGTGGAGGGCTGATAATGCTATGTGTTTGATGGCAGGCTTCGTAGGGGTTTGAAAGGCGCAGCTTTCGCGTCATTTCGTGCGTTCAAGCTCACGCTCACACGAGAGCTGTTTATACATTCAACCAGCGTTTAATTTACTGTCAGAAGCACGCTGCTGCTCTTTCAATGTAGCTTAGAACTGCTCTATGCGTCTGCGATGTGGGCACTATGTAACTACCCTAAGCTTTGGCCTGCAATTCTGGAGACGCCTGAGCTAGATGAGGCGAATATTCTAGAGGAAATTGTTTTTGTCGACAACAGGAAATAAACTGCTTGAGAAAAGCCGAGTAGCTCTTACCTCATCGAAAGCTAGTAATAATGAAGTCGTGGTCCCTAGAAAAAGCGTCACGTCCTATCTACTCATGATTTCCATTGCCAATATCTCAGGAACTTGCTGACGTCTCCCAGGACCACTCTTCTTTATTCTGTCCACCCCAGTCATTCTCCATACGGGGAATTTCCATTTTCTTCAGAGAAATATAGGTGTGGAAGTTTGCAAAAAACAACAATCGCGGGTTTTAAGGAAATTTTCAGAGGTGAAACTTTGTCGTTTTTTTTTTCCAAATTTGTGGGCTTCCGAAAACGAACGCGGGAAAAGAGTGCTAGAAATTGGGATTTTCGGGTCTATGCAAGGGGTTATTTCGTTTACAGAGTGAAACATGACAGGTCTAGCCTATGTTTGAGCATGAGGTCCCAAGAGTCCCCCAAAGAAAGTGCAAATGCTTTCTGAATGTTACGTTACGAAATTGAAATGGAAATTACATGTGTTCCCTTACTGTTAGAAATCCATTTGAAATTGCGGCGCGTGGCGCGTCAGTCGTGTTATGATGGAACCTGTGGCTACCACTATTGAGTCTATGATTCATACTTATTTCATCGACATCGGTCTACTACACATACTAATGATCTTCAGCAACTTTCGTCTGCACATTATAATTTGATACTCTCAGCTTAATCAAGTAGGTAATAGCAAGACTTCAGGTTATAAAAAGGAGGTATGACGGCGAACGATTATGCTGATGAAAAATGAATTATGCATTGTTAATTACGATATGCATTATGATGCATATTGAAGCACAAAGAGACCAAGTTCTGGTGGGAAATGTCGATCGGCAACAATAAGTGCGCAAGAGCGCTGGTTTGACAGAAGTTTACAGCGCTGCGAGATTGTCGTCGTATGGTATTTTATAGATTTCGTTTTGAATATTTTTCTCTCTCACGTCGCGGAGACTGGAGCTGTCGCTGCCATACATGTTACTGCGGAGCGTAAGTTCGTCCCATCTATTACTACCTTTTAGTGGGCGCTGAAGTGAATACAGTATTGATTTATGTCCGGAAAGAGCGACTGAGAAATTTTTCAAATATTTTAGAACATGATAAGCTCACCTTTGCTGCGAAGCTTCAGCCTCTTCAGAGGTCCTCTCTGACCCGGGGCCTTTGCGGACACATACGATAGGATATACCGCAGGTATTAGCAACGCCGAGCGAATATTTTGGAGCTTCAAGAAATTTAGATAACGGAAACTTCGTGCGCCAAACAGAGAGCAATTATCGAGGCCCCCCGTTTATTGTTCACTACCTGGAGTCGTAGTGGCCTCCTTAACCTTCACATCTCTTCATCCCCTTTCTTCGGTACACAGTAGAACACAACCTTCTTCTCCCATTAATCTTGCCATTCCTTGTTTTTCCTCCTCATTTTCTGGGCGTTTTTACGTCTCTCCTTAGTCAAGATGCATGCATTATGGCCTGAATCGAAAACTTTGGTGCATTCTTTCCTTCAGGCACATTTAAGCACACTGTCAATAACATGCACGCGCACAACTTTAATAACGATATTCAAATAGGGAACTACCACGACTGAACTTGACTAGACGTTGAGAAACTGTTGTCTCAACTGAAATTTCGGTTATTTCAAATGACACGCAGGCACTTAATGTAATTTGTGAACCCCATAAAAATTTAATCATTTTAATCTTTTTTAGTGCAACAATCACAATAATAAAACCTTCGTGCATTATTTGCCTACTTTCTATATAAAATCGAGTAAGTTTCTCTTCAAAGTTTGCAGTAACCATTGCCAACTTCGTAAAGTGGGAGAATTGCTGTGTTTTTTAAGAACTTTTCTACCGAAACTGTAGGTTGGCTGGCATTCAACGGCTTCTCACATCAATGAACACCTCAATGCACTCTCTGCTTCAGCACTTGTCTCATTTTCTTCGAAAGCCTCATCTTTCTGCACATTTTTCTCAGACTGAAAGTAAGGCAAGCGTGCACGTGGTGCATTCGGTCGTTTCTAAATAAAGCCTGCATAAAAATAGCTGTATAGAGCCCTCTTCCGAACTATTAATTAAAGGCGCTCTAAATGTTCACAAGATCCGCGATGATTCAGCATTGCCGTGCCGGAACTTTCGGGGAGAAAGTTCAGACCACGTCCACTACATTGGTCCATTCTTAATCGAAGGCAGTACGCATGCAGGTTAATAACGAGTGCATTTCAAAATATTTGGTGAAACAGAATTTCTAGCTAGTGTGCAGAAGTTATTTCAAAACAGACTTCCAGGCGTCCTGTGGAGGATCCAGTTTAAGTTCAATGAAAAGAAAATCTTCCTAAAGTGGTATCCACTCGAACTGCATTTATCATACTATCCAGATTGAGTATATCTTGATAACATAATTTGTTTTTGCAGTAAAGAGGGATAACAGCGTGGTCATTTTGACCACGCGTTGGGAGGACAGTTCTTAAAACCGCTAAAGCATATCATGAGTAGCAGTTCTTGAACGTTAGACTGGCAGCGTTTGACAGATGACACATGTCAAAAAAACTGACACATGCAGACTCTTGATGGATTGCTTTATGAAGCACTCTGGAAGTAAAATATTACCGCGAGATCCATATTTCGTTCGCCTCTTGATTCAATCTCATGAAAGTGAAATTAATTGCATACTTTGTTTCGACAATGGGTCATGTTTGTTGGCTGTTTCAATGGCACAACACCGCTTCAGCTACACACATTCATGTTTTTTATGCGACGGCGCGTAAATTTCTCGTCAAAGAATTTATACCCTGTTGTGCAACGAGGCATGAAGCACGTTTTCATGAAGCCTCAAGTGCGCAACATACCATTCCAAAAAGAACTATAAAATTTCTCTCGACTTGACAAGGTGATAGCTCTTTGCGACTGCCCACTGCTCCCCGGTATTTAGAGTTACAACACAGTAACTGAACTGCCCACCGCCAGTGACACCTCTAGAGTTGCGACAGCCTACGTCTTCTCTGGGCGATGGAAAGCCCAACTCTGGGCCGCGTTCCCGCCACTTGAGCTTGGCTGGAGGACGCCGCCGTTTGAACATCATTCCTCTTCCTTCAGCGTGTTTCGAGCATTAGGAATGGGCCGGATTTGGTGTGCGAGCGATTAAACTGTCTTTAATTCTCCAGAGACAGGTCTCATTAATATGTTGACTGTGAATGAGTCTGCCTGTGTGTACTCAGCAGTATGGACTGGTTGTACCTCACGAAGATTGTAGATGGCGCCGACCAAAGGAATGGAGACGGAAAGACGTTTCAGCCCCCACGGGATCTTTGATCACAATGTGGAAAAACGTAGTATTGCTTGTTTTTAAGCACGGCGTATGAACAAAGCCAGTCATCTTGCGTAGATTGGAGGCAGATATCTGTCATTGGGGTTAAGTGCATACGCTTTAGTCTGGATAATTAATGATTCTTAGTAAAGCCAGCGTTATTTTCTTCCCTTTTTGTGATTATACATTCCTGTGCCCAGTTTATTTTGTGTATACACCCAAGCGAAGCTTTTCGATAAAAAAGGAAGAGCCAACACATCGTTCGGTAAACCACACTGAACCCTGTGTGGTTTACGAGGTCGAGTAAAGCTATTGCCACAGTGAGCGATGTTAAAGAACTCGGAAAAAGAAAAAAAAAAGTATTCACTGCCGAAACAGCTAACCAGAATCAAAAGCGGGCAAAACGAAAGTGCAATTTTACCAAACAAGCCATACGTACTTGAAACATAATAGTTTGAAGGTGACAGGAGGTTGCCGTGTTATGTAGGCTGTCGCGAGTGCCCAATACACAGTTTATGACCAGGCAGGCATCCTTCTCGGAAAAACCATATCTTTGTGAGTTTCGCGTGCAGAAATATCATTCATAGGTCTAGATCTTTGCATTGATGCAGCCTTGTATCGGCGAGTGATTAGCGGAAACAAGTTCTAGCGTCAGAACGCAAGTTTTGAGAGCAGCAGAGCCAAAGACAGCGCCTGCTCTGCCTCGCCTTTTGATTAACGTCACATGGTCACCGCTGCGGTGTGTGTCAGCTAACAAAAAACGACTGTACTTCTATTACGCTCCGTTAATCAACCGATTGTGCTGAAAATTGTTTTATTACCTAAACTGCAACACATGACACTGTAATAAAATGCTTTTAACTTGGTATGTCTTTATCATACCTGTTCTTACCAATGCAGCAATGAATTTTTGTCTAAAATTATAAGCGCCATAATATGGTCGATATTTGCGTAGGGCAGTGTTGCCATTCATTAATCCCGTTGCTGAAATTATTTTAAAAACACATCACAAACTAATGTGTTCAGTGCAACTTACCGAACTCTCGCATCAGCATGCGGGCTGCTACCAGTGGCATGTTGTATTTCGTCAGAAATTTAACACTTAGAAGCTTAAAGTGCACCGCAGCCCTAACGCCAATTTCGTCAAGCACTCCCATGGCGTGGAACAGATCCTCGTTCCTGCAGATGTAATTCGCTTTGAGGACTTTTACCACGTCTTCTCTCATTTTCCTGCATGCAGATAGAAAATGCCGACAGTCCAGGATTCATATCTTTCCCGAACGTTTTGCAACCACTGTCCGAGTACATCGTGTATTTGATACTGATAGTCACTTCACAAGAATGGCCTGAAATGGTTCAGCCAAGGTCTATGCTCCAAAAAGTGCTCACACATCTCGCTAGGCGATGTACAGCGGCGCTGCGATCGACGTCGCAAACTTGAGAAGAGGTCGCATTTGGCCCCTTTTCACTATATGACCAGCTTCCAGCTTTTCACGTGCGGTTTGATCTTTGCTTTTGCCTAGAACCTTTGCTCTGTCGAAACGCAGCGCACAGTTCTTACAAGATCTGAATTGAGCTATTAAGCACATATATTTGTTCTGGAATACAATTTGTGCTCTCGTAACCGGTTTGGCCGACATAGGCTTTTTCGCACGACGGTGGCATTACATAAACCGCTCGTGATTTACCCTGCGCATAAGGCCTGTTGGCATCCTTTTAGGGATTCTGATAGACCACCATCGCGATCTGAAAATACCTGCAAATGATCTCCAATCTATCTTTTTCTAGTTATTTCACTTTAGTGGCCCGGATCGGTGGTCACTACTTGCCCTTAGTAGATGTTTTAATTCCTTTAGCACTTCTAGAGACTTGTTTCCTGTCGTAAATTGCTGTTACCGTCCGACACTGTTGAACACTATTTTAATTTTTCTGCATATTAATGTTTAGACTTAGCACTGTCCTTTGCCTGCTTAGATCATTGACCAGGCTTCGCAATTCGTCCCCTGAGTTACTAAGGAAGACAATGTCATCTTTGGATAGCGGATTACTAAGGCATTAATTGACCGTTAACTCTCATGACCAGCTGCTTTGGGATACAATTTGTCTTAACGCTAACTGGGCGTTATTAATTTTGTTGTGCCGTTCTGCCCATTAGATTAACAGAAGAAAATTTTCGTTCCAGCAGATAGGTTGTAGTTCTAGACTAAGTTCCTGTCATCGCTTTTATACCTTAATATTATCTAGACTACTTCATAAGTTCTGTATACAGTCATTTTTTGAGCAAGAGATAAATACGAGTGGGAAAGGGCTCTTACCAATAATTTCTAATACCTACTCTGCCTGCTTTACTTGTATATTAATAACATATAATTCTGCACAATATATTTAAGGTCATCCTGATTGTATTATTTTTATTATTTTATTGGCTTCAGAATATTTGAACCGCGCTTTTTATTTCAAAGCGTAAAACCAAGCTGGTGGTGCAACGATCCTGAACATTAAGAAGGTATTCATTAAAGTGTGCTGCCAACCTGTTGCACATATCTCACGAGCATGGTAGTTTTTTTTTTTTTTTTACAGGAAACGCCGGCCGTTTTAGCAACCAAGGATGCTGTTTATAGAGCTCCGACGGTCGTCTGTGTTACGTCCAGCGGTAACAGAAAATAAGAATTCACAGGTAGATTCTTTTTCATGCCTCAATTCGGCGTTTAACCTGTTTCGTGCAGTCTTAAAAGCTTTTAGCGGAATACGAAAGCGCATGGGAAGAACTGCAAAGCGCATGCTATTTTCTGTTTTATCGTTAACCGCTGATATGAGTAAGGCTTTCTTTCTGAAAGATCTACTGTTCTGAAGGAATAGTTTTCATCGTGGATTTACACGAAGGTTAAAAAAATTTAATCATGCATCCTGTGCATTTATTATCCCAAAATCTAAACGATCTCAAGTTCTATTCTAATCGCAGAGTATTTTCTCTCTGCGGCTTTAGGACGGTTGTTCATATACATGAAATCCTGAAAGAGGGCTACTGTGTCCAGGTAGGAGCTTTTAAGCAGATCGGAAATTCGTTTCAATTCAGGAGAAATAAACTAAGCATCGCTTCTAATGGAGCACAGTTGCTATTACAAGTCTTATTCCGGGATCGGCTGGTTAGCTTTTAGTAGGAATTGCATAGGCATGGTACTTGTAGTTTAAAGTCACGAAGCGACATGGGCTTTGAAGGGCGCCGTAGTGGAGGGCTCAGGATTGATGTCGACCATGTGGACATCTTAAATCTGACCTGACATCGCGCAACACACGGGCGCTTTGTGTTCCACCTCTATCAAAAATAGGCCGCCACGGCCGGAATCGAGCCCGCGTCTTCGGGCTCAGTATTTGCTAGGAAATGAAACTACAATATGTGAGATGTGGTCCCTTATCTGCCATGTAGCCCTGTCCGAGGTGAAACAATCTCTATGTCCGCGGTCGTAGCTACCTTTGTAACAATGAAGATGAACTAATAGTTTAACAACGTCAGAAATCAGCCCAGTAATGGCCGGAAATTTAAAATATCGGATAAAGGTAATGAACTTACCGGATTCCACTGCTAAATCTGCCTGCTATGCGAAACATAAACCAATTGGGAACTTAAGAAATAATTAACCAATGATTACGCTTCTCGGTAATACGATTTCTGAGCGCAAGCGCTGCAGACAGACAGACAGAAAAACTTTATTGAGCAAGTGAGTTTTAGACCCAGCTGGGTCCCTGGGCCACTGCGCGATCCCGCACTACATCAAGTAGGTCATGTCGGGACATGACGTCGGCAGCCCGAGTCACCGCAGCAAGCTGCGATGTCGGGTCTGCAGACATGAGCAGAACCTCCCAGTCGTCCCAGCTCGAGATGGCGTGCTGTCCCCGCGGGGGAGGGTCAGCAGGGCAGCCGAAAAGGATATGGGAGAGTGTGGCGTGGGGGTCACCGCATAGGGAGCATGCAGGGGATGTGCCACAATAATGGGATAACAGCTGAGCGGATGACAGAGAGCGGGTCTTGAGGCGTCTGAAAAGGATCTATTGGGAGTGCGTAAGAGAGGGGTGGGGAGGAGGGTAAGTCCGATGGTCCAAACGGCGTATTTGCGTGAGCTCCGCAAAGGTGTGCGCCTGCCCCCTCGTGAATCCTGGATCGAGACTGTCCTGAGCCCGGCAAATCAAACCTCGGGCCAATTTATCGGCAGCCTCGTTTCCAGGGTTCCCGGAAGAGCCGGCACCCACTGCAGCTCTACCAGCGCTACAGTGTTCCATTCGTAGGCGACCACATACGGGCGGGCGGGCGGACGGACGGACGGACGGACGGACGGACGGACGGACGGACGGACAGACAGACAGACAGACAGACAGACAGACAGACAGACAGACAGACAGACAGACAGACGGACGGACGGACGGACGGGCGGGCGGGCGGACGGACAGACAGACAGACAGACAGACAGACGGACGGACGTACGGACGGACGGACGGACGGACGCAGACAGACAGACGCAGACAGACAGACGCAGACAGACAGACAGACAGACAGACAGACAGACAGACAGACAGACAGACAGACAGACAGACAGGCAGGCAGGCAGGCAGGCAGGCAGGCAGGCAGGCATATATTAGTGTGGGCAGAGAAAAAAGAAATAAAAATATTGCTGCCCAGCCCGCACCGCCAATGGCACTGACAGACAGACATTTCCTGGGCCAACCTTAAAAGAATGAAAAATAATAATCCCCAGTGAGACCGATTCATTTGACATCATGGGTACAGGGAACATAAACAGTGGAACGGAGGTGGATTTGAGTTTCGGCTAGGGCTAGGGGTCCGCCGCTGCTGAACCTCTCCTCGGGCGAACGGAAAGGGGCCTGACGCGGTGGCTCAGTGGTTAGGGCGCTCGACTACTGATCCGGAGTTCCCGGGCTCGAACCCGACCGCGGCTGCTGCGTTTTTATGGAGGAAAAACGCTAAGGCGCCCGTGTGCTGTGCGATGTCAGTGCACGTTAAAGATCCCCAGGTGGTCGGAATTATTCCGGCGCCCTCCACTACGGCACCTCATTCTTCCTTTCTTCTTTCACTCCCTCCCTTATCCCTTCCCTTACGGCGCGGTTCAGGTGTACAACGATATATGAGACGGATACTGCGCCATTTCCTTTCCCCAAAAACCAATTATTATTATTATTATTAACGGAAAGGGTCAGTGCCGCTTCGTCGAGGGCGCGTGCCATATTTGTGCCCACTCCCTGTCCCGCTTGCTTGATTTGCACGTGCGGCGGCCTGTTTCCCGTCGATAGCAATTTTGCTCGGCCGCAAGACGGGGAAGACAGGCCGGGGTGTTGCGTGCCTCCGAGCACAAATTACTCCCAGAATGACTGGAGATGTTTGCATTGCCAAGAGATCCGAAAAGAAGGCTCATTGACTGTAAAGGTGAAACGTGGCAAGTGGCAACACGCCGAAGACAACCAGCTATGATGCCGATGATTCGGAGTATCTGGTCGATCTTGAGCCAGGTGAGCCATACCCACATGAAATCGAACACTCCGAGATACTCTTCATTGAAAGCTGACATCTACAGAATGTAGCATCCTGCTTCATATTGGCGGATTCCTCGTGAAAGACATTACGAAAAAGAAAAACAGTTGCGAGTAGCGCAAAGCTGCTCTATTTGGTTCGATAAACAGTCAGCATTCACACCTGACAAGGCTAAAGGAATACATGCGGAACGGCGACAACCTAGATTGCCCCAGTGATCAAGTAATAACAACCTACATTACCCCAGTGCTGAACGAATGGGTATGCTAAAGTCGTGCGAGAAACTTTTCGAGGGGATCACGGAATGGATTGAAAGCCTTGTTACTGTGCAGTCTTTCGCAGGCTGTTGTAGCGTGCATGAATAAAATGGTAAAGTTCAACGTGAGGGCTTGCCAAGCACACAAAGCAACCGCTCAGAAGTTCCTCATCTCCACCTATGGCCGAATGAGGTATATGCGGTCAGCTGCGACAGGTTGAAAAAAAAAACGAAGTCAACGACCGCGGAAGCAAAACGTGTGCTGGAGTAAACTTAAAGTGACACCACAATTTTCAAAGCGTGCATAAAGCTTGTGTGTACTTAATATAACTTTTTCTAGAGAATTTGCATAGTAACGCGAAAGCGTTAAGGGCTCCGTGTCGCAAAAAAGCCGGTGTCGTCGGCGTCGGCAGTGAGCAAAAAATCCCAGAAGCATTATTAAATAAAACCGAGTAGGAAGGCTGCGTCCACTAAAATCACTCCCTCCTCCTCCTCGCAATGTACGCCGCTGCCCCAAACGATAGCGCGCGACGGCAGCGCCTCCCGCTCGCCTCGTTCGGGCGCAGTGGGGCCGTGCGGGCACGCAGGAATGACGCGGTGAGCGGGGCGAAAAGCGCAGCGCACATCCAAAGCGCGTTCACCACGAAGCATGCGGCTTGCTGCCCGTTCGTTCGGCGCGGAAGCTATGCTGGCGTTCGTGGCATCAGGTTTGTCGAGAATGATGTGCCGATAAACTACGACTGCAACTTAAGTCCCGCACGTTTCGGCAAGGCGACTGGCAGCATTTCTACGTGTTTTGCCGCTCCGCGCGTGCGTTTCACCGTGCGTAGCAGAGCGATTTGTCTAACGGGCAAGGCGTCGCGCCGAACGGGCGATGGTGTTCCGTGGACTTCCTGACAGCGCCGCGACACGCAGTCGCGTTCCACCCTTAAAGGCGAAGCTTAAGCGTCCTACAATTTTTTTTTCCTCATACTGTAATAAATTGATGGAGTTGTGTCGCAAAGCTTTTTTATCATTGCACTATACTTCTTACGTATTCTTTAAGTGATTTCACATAAGTGGTTTGCTGTATAAAAAAAATATTCACTTAACGCGACGCGACCGTTTTGCCAAAGTAAGCAAAATAGGCTGCAATTGTTCGTTTGATTGGGAGTTTTAAAGCGAAAGCTTTATTGGCCGCAAACTCCCGAATTCACCATGGCGGTACTCCATCGAGGCACGTGACGTCACAACGCGCGCCTCGCCGCGGAAGGTTACTGTGCTTCGCGCGCTCGCCGCGCCATCTGGCATGACGTCACACCGCACCGCTCGCCGCCGCATCCGTTTGGTAGGACGTGACACCGTGTTCCTCGTCGTTGCGCTCGCCTCCACTCGCTTCGTAAAGCTGCGTGGTATGTGTGATGTCACAGGATTGAAAAAGAGAGCTGGCATGCTCCGCAAAAACAGTTCAGGCGACAGTACGGATGGCGACAATTCTGATAAGCTGAAGGAGGCCTGCAATCGACAGCGGAAGGAGATGAAGAGGAAACGAATCGCCCAGGAAACAGACGAACAGCGCGGCGAACAACTGGCTAAACGCCGCCGTGAATATGCCGCCGCGAGACTGGCACGTTTAATGCCCGGTGTCTCGACCGCTAGCAGCAGCGAAAGTAGCCGGAGGAGAGACCTGAGTCCTGCTTCACTGAAGACGGCCCGTGATGATTGATGGAATGCGACCAAAAGACTTCAGCGGCGGACTCAATAAACCGAAAAACAACGTACCGCTAGCCTAGAGAATAGGCGTAAGAGTGACGCGACCCCTTCAATCCTTTAGCCGCAGCGGTGGCTGAGTGGTTATGGCGCTCGGCTGCTGGCCCGAAAGAGGCGGGTTCGATCCCTGCCGCGGCGGTCGAATTTCGATGGAGCCGAAATTGTAGAGGCCCGTGTGCTGTGCGATGTCAGTGCACGTTAAAAACCCCAGGCGGTCGATATTTCCGGAGCCCTTCACTACGGAGTCCCTCATAGCCAAACCTTCAATCCTTAGATATCTTCGGTGCCGAAATCAAACATGGACCTACAGGTCATACTGGACGTTTAAGCCTGTGCTTCATACGTTGTGGAAAATGTGAACAAGGCCAACCGGGGAGTTTCACACTTGATTTCGCTACATATATCCTGGCATAGCCGAGCTAAGCCACTTCCGTTTTTTTTAATGGCTGCGCTTTCAGCAATCTTTTTGGAACGTTAATAAAATGCTGTTCAACTCAGTCCCGCTGCACTGGCTCAGTGGTTAAGGCTATCGACTACTAAATTAGAGTACCCGACTGCGGCGGCCGCGTTTCGATGGAAAATTGTTTTTTTTTTTTGAAAGGAAATGGTGCAGTATCTGTCTGACATATCGGCGGACACCTGAACCGCGCCGTAAGGGACGGGATAAAGGAGGGAGTCAAAGAAGAAAGGAAGAAATACGTGCCATAGTAGAGGGCTCCGAGATACTTTCGACCACCTGTTGGTCTTTAGTGAGCACTGACATCACACAGCACACGGGCGCCTTAGCGTTTCGCCTCTATCGAAATGCAGCCGCAACGGTCAGATTAGAACCCGGGAACTCCGGATCAGTAGCCCAGCGCTCTAACCACTGACCCACCGCGGCAGGTTTGCAAAACGCAAAATGCAACTGTGTGCTGTGCGGCATCAGCGAACGTTAAATATTTCCAGGTGGTCGAAATTATTCCGAAGCCCTCCACTACGGCACTTCTGTCTTTCCCTACTCTACTCCTTAAACTACGGCGCGGTTGAGGTGTCCTCCTAAAAGAGAGTCATAGTTACTGCACCTTTCACTTCCTATAACTACAATGATTATTTTTAAGGCCATATTAAATGCTGACTTTGCATGAACAGGTTTCGCAAAATATGGTATAATACTGAATGTCGCAAGTACACTTCAAATACCGCACTTTTGCATCGTTTGTGTGTGTGCGCTCCCGAATAATAAGTGCCTCCTAATAGGCAGCCGCAGAGGTTCTTGACTTCGCCAAAAGTATACTTTACCTTTTGAGTCATTCAGCATCTATTTATATTGACACGTGTTGCACCGGCACACAACAGCTTAGTTTGAAGGAAGCACATTCGGCCCCTGTGCGCGCTCCCGAAGCGCGATGAAGAGTGGGCACAAATATGTCAGCCGCCAAAGCAGACGACGCGGTTGTCCCCACTTTCCACGGAGCGGCGGAGGGGGCGCCCGCATCGAGGCACGACACGCGCTACTCTGGCGCCATCTATTAGCTGGTCGCTGCAGCGTACCGCGTCTTCTGGCTGCCGCCGTACGCTCTATCTATGCTTGTCTCCTCACGCATAATTTTCGCCGCTGCGCTCCGCGTTTGCTCTCTTTCATCCAACGCAGTGCGTATACATGTGCTCTACACGGGGAGCACATTTTGTTTCGCTGATGTAACACGCGTCGTCCGGTGGGTTTCGTGGTTATGCGACCATGCGCCATGGAAGTCATGTCCCTCCAGCTGTGGCGTGAATGACTGAGCTGGCGGATCATAGGTCACAGTGACAGGAAAGAAAATTTTAATGGAATCCAAGAGTGAGCTGCTGCAAAACAGGCACAACAGTTATCGAAGAAATGATGGTGATGATATCTCTCCAAAGGAGTTATAACTCAAGCCATGGAGGCAATACAGCCCACGCCCTCGTAAGCAAGCCAAAACCACACATTGACCACAGCGGTGATCTAGTCGTTTAGAGGGATCGCCTCGGATGCTGGAGGTGCGGTGTTCAATGCCCAGTGCTGCCGGATACCCACCGGTGATACAGTGGGTACAAGCTTTCCCCTAGCCTACTTCTCGGCTTCTTTAGGGTGAAGGTGTTGAGAAATGGGTCGGCCAAAGCAATGTAGCTCAAAATACATTGCGCCATGACGGTCTTGAATAAAGCTGCCCATTGCGTCAATAAAACCCATCAGCTTCTTCATCCTCAACGCTACAAATTTTAATGTACTTTGTTTTATTTGTTCCTTTGTCGACTCGCGCGAACACCAGGACACTGATCAAAAGCACTGTTAATGAGGGATAGTCTTACCTTTCTTGCGAAGAACCGTGGGTATCCCAGTTCATGATATCCCCGTTGTCATCGAAGCGATACGGCCATGCGTCTAGATGGCGCCTGTTCAAATGCGTGAGGAAGCTTGTGTATTTTGCGGAGTTCATATAAAGAAATATGATACGGGGTGCACTATATACCTTTATAGAAATGGTTTGTAGACAGTCTATAGACTTCTTATTGCTCTCGTATAGATATTTCTTTTTATCCATCCATGGTCTATAGTCTGTGTATAGACGAAAGTCTACTAAAAGTGTATGGCCATAAATCTATAGATGGTCTATAGACTGTCTATAGGATTTGTATTGCCTATAGACTGTTCGCTAGGGTTCGTCTAAAGAGATTCTGTAGATTTTATAGACAGAAGTCTATGTACAGTCTATAGATGATCTGAAGAAGATTTTGTAAGGGTAAACCCTTCATATTTCTTGAAAAATGTTTGTTTTTGTTGAGGCCGCTTGCATTCCAGGTGTTTCACCTATCATGTTATACATGTTTTAAAATGGACTTATTGAGTTAGAAGAGCGTTTTTTTCGGCATAGTAGGGTCAGCGGGGCGGCGCATGAGAATACAGGTAAAACAAGGTAACTAGCAGGAGGCTTAACTAATATACAGTCGTGGACTTTTTAAATAATATTATCAGGCCCCTTACTTATTTAGAGGCGTGTAGCCCGTCGTAAACAATATTCATATCAACGTTTAGAATTTCGAAGACATGGTTACCCTCGGTATTGTGGCGTGAGAAATGTTTGCTTTTTAGTGCTCATGTTTCTTTTTGCGCGATGTTTATTGAGAGGCGGCACCCCTCTAAATAAACATCGAGAGGTGGCACGCCTCTCAAAACTAAAAGGAATATCAGTACTAGCTAAAAATTTACCGATTCAATTTTAGTTAACTAGCCTACTAGCTATTATGTCTAATTCTGATGCGGTATAACGCTCACAATGCTGAGCCAAATAAAAATACGCTCTTATAACTCAAATAGCCTATTTTTAAAAACTGCAGAGCATCTTAGGGGAAGGACCCGGTAAATTTACTCCCACAAAATTCCGCTGGAGTGAGTCGCTCCTTAATAACATAACTGTTGTCAAGATATGAAGCGCTTGCCTGTCTGCCAGAACAGCGTCCTTTTCAAAGGGCTCGATGAGGTTCCTGCTGCGAAAGTGTTCCACTATAGCGAGGAACAGGTCCCTGTTGGAATAAGTAACCAGGCTTGTGTACTTTGCAGCAGGTGTAGAAACAAATAATTTAAAACCATTCTACGGGCGAACACGTTATCCGTGGGGTTTATTAAATTTTCGACACAAACAATTATTATTTGAGGCGGGCGACTACTTTTATTTACTGAGTCGAAACATTGCTAGTACCACATTATCTCAATGACCGCAAAAAATTTTAAGGAATGGTGCACTCACCTTTCATTCAAAGCAATTTGGTTTTGACCACTGGCCTCGTTGTCATTAACGTGGGTCTGTACTGCCAAGTTTTGCGGCCTAGAATCAGTGGATCGCGTTTAGAAACAGATGGATAATTATTTAAAATAACAAAACGCGGCACACGTTGTCTTTATTGAGTTATTACATTAGTGCCCTTAATTTATTGTAGGCGCTTGCATTTACATGCTTCATTCAAACGTGACTGCTGCTGGCACAGGGTCAGTGATCACACACATTTTTAAACCACAATCTGCTCACCTTTCTTCCAAAGCAGTTTGGTTCTGGATGACCTCGTCGGTACAAAGCTTGCCCGCAAGTGCAAGAAGGATGTCCCTGTTTGAATGAATGAACAAACAGGGCATGTAGAAACGATCTAGCACTTATCAGGTATATTAAACGAGCAAATCGTTATTTCGTGCACGGACAGTGACCGAGAGGCGTTTGCCTGTCCCTGCCTGATATGTGGCTTTCTTGTTTTCTGGCGCTCTATATGCGCCATAAGGGTTGCCTCCTGCTGGTGGCGGTGCTATTGGCCTTATGCAGGTATGTTTAGCATTACTTAATGTACAGGGTCGTCCACTCTTAGTTAGAATGTCGTTCCGTGCTTCCGGCGCTCCACGGGACGCCTTTGGTGGGCGCCCTAGAAACTATTGCGCAGGCGCAGTGAGAGCTGCAGGCGGGGCTTCATGCGTCGTCTGCTACAGGTATAGCGGTGAAATGGGCTTCAATTTTGCACTGCGTGCGCATAACGCCGATCGGAGAAATGTTTTTGACTAAACAAAAGACTGCTAAGAAGCCTATCAGCTGCTTTTATTTTGTTGGAGAAACAGTACCAATGTGTTCTGCTTGTACGGATAATTTGAAATCTACAAATAATGACACTCAGGAGAAAGTGCGCGCCACGTAATAGTTAAAGCTTTGCTACTGTTGCTGCAAAGGGATAGAAGCGGCTGATAGGCTTCTCAGCAGTGTTTTGTTTCTCACGTTTCTTCGATGGGCGTTATGTGGACGCAGTTCAAAATTGAAGCCCACTTCACCGCAATACAGAGCAAACTGTAGCAGACGACGCGTGAAGCCCCGCCTACAGCTCTCACTGCTCCTGCGCAAAAGTCTCTCCGGCGCCCGCGAGATTCGCCCCGCGGAGCGCCGGCAGCACGGAGCGACATTCCAACTAAGAGTGGAGGACCCTGTACTTCTGCGGCTGCACCACCGGCGTCACCTAACGAAACAGAAAAGTTTCCGCTGCCACTGTACTTGAAACAGTGTTCTCTTTGCAGCTCAGAAGTAGTTTTGTCGCTGCTTGTCGCGTGACTTGAAACCCTCATGTACAGAGACGCCTTCAATGTCACATTCTCATTCGCGCAATGTATGGATATGTTTTAAGGTCCATACAGCACAGTTCACTCAAAGGGGTGATGTGCACTGTATATCTTGGACATTATTGCTAACGTGTAGGCGGAGTCGGTAAACAATTACACCTACCACGCGACGCTGCTCATGTAACCCAATGGAGGTAAGGGGCGCCTGAAGTCGTTTTGTACCACGTGTTGCTTGCAAATGATTCTTTTGGCAAAGTCAGTAGTTGAATGTTATCGAGCCTCTCAGCAGTGGATTCTCAGCCGTCTCGCGAGAGACGTCGATGTGAGAAAAAAGTGACGTGAATAACATCGCAAATCCTTTCTACTGAACTACCGAGTCGGTGGCCCAGCAACCCAGGCTACGGGGTAGCGGTTAAGTACCTGGCGGTGTTGCGCTAGCTTGCTAAATTTCTCCTTCTTTTTGTCTGTGCCTGCTTGCTCCTGTTCTGGGGTGAATGGGCGCGTGACGAGAGCTTGATGTCTACTTCTTCTCCCGGCCGGGGGTTTTCCCCTTGGTCGGCATCTCTTCCTCAAGACCAGCTGCCAATTGATCTCTTTTTCCGCAGTGGAGTTTCGAGCATTCCGGTCGCTTTAATGCCTTCCAATGGAGGCGCGATCCGACTGAACAACCCGGATGCAGTACAGAAGGCTCTTCAGTCAACATCGAAGCACTTCATGCGCATTACCGATGTCCGGCAGTTCGGCAGGGGTGTTATTTTGTGCAGGTCATCGGATAAAGACTGTATTGAAGACCTGCTAAAGTGTACGATTTTCGCTAACCACCCGGTGAGCGCATTCATTCCGCCTCATCTAGCATGTTCCAAGGGCTTGGTCCGAGGGGTCGACTCTCGATGGAGCCCTGTGGAAACGCTTGAGAGCCTCTCGCCTGCGGGAGTTATTGCTGTCCATCGATGCTGCAGGATGGTTGACGGAGTAAAAATTACTACGGAGTCCGTCATTGCCACATTTGCAGGAATATTTTGCCCGTCAGAAATTAAGGTATGATCATTGGTTTTTCGAGTAGATGCCTTTAACTCTCGGCCCCTTCAGTGTCAAAACTGCTGGCGATTTGGCCACAGCGGCAAAGCCTGCAAATCGGCCTTACGCTTCTGTGCCTTGGGGGAACGTCATTGCAGAGAGGAATGTCCTGAACAGCAAGAGAAATGTTGTTTGTGTAGTGGTGCTCGCCCTACTGATTCGCCTGACTGTCCTGCACGAGCACAAGAAGTTCAGGTGCTTGAGCTTATAGACAAGCGCAGATGCACGCGGAGAGAGGTTTTTGCCGCAGTCAAGGAGAAAGCCTCAGGCTGCTCTAGTGTGGCCGCCAAATGCCCACCCATAATAGATTCTAGTTGGTCCCAGGCTATTACAACGGCAGTTGATAAAGCTGTGGCAAATGCAATGGATCGCATTATGGAATCTTGAACAAACAGCGCGAACAAAGACGAGCACAAAAGACAAGAAAGCGAACGACACGGCGCTGACTAACAACTTAGGGTTTATTGCTGATCACACAAGTATAAATACATGGATGTCGGCAATGAGGGAAAGGTTTTCAAAGTGCAAAAAACCAAAAAACAAAACGTAAATGTGACAACAGCAACATAAACACGCTAGAAATCAGCAGAGATTATCAACCCCCAGGAGTGACAGCTCTTTTTGCAGAAGTGTTAGCGAAGGGGTACTTATACATGCATTTCCCTGCTTGAATATGTTGTATGCCTCGATAATTTCCCTCGCAGTTTTTTCCCGATTTTTGGCAATGACCTTGGTTTCATGATATAGCGGTACGCACTGTTTTTTCTCTTTCTTTGCCCATTCACAATCCCGGCAATGAATGCCGAGATGACCTGAAACTACTTTTGACACTTTATAGCTGTGTTCGCTCAGCCTTTTATTTATGCAACGTCCCGTCTGTCCAACGTACTGCCCTCCACAAGGCAGAGGGATGTTATAAACAACCCCCTTATCACAAGGAACGAAGCGTGACTGGTGCTTAGTTGTGCACTTCGCCACTTTTCCTTTGAACTCATTAACAGATCGGCACAAACCGGCCAGACGATCAGGCGCGGAAAACACAACATCAACACCTGCTTTTTTCCCCACTTTTTTCAGGGAGTGTGAAATTCCATGTAGATATGGAATCACAGCGACACGTTTGCGGTTGTTGTCCGATCCCTGGCCGTCTCGTGTAGCTGGTTCTGACTTGCTCTTCTTTAGGGCCGACTCAGCTACTGTATAAGTACCCCTGTATACTTATGTACTTATACTGTATACATGTATAAGTACCCCTTCGCTAACACTTCTGCAAAAAGAGCTGTCACTCCTGGGGGTTGATAATCTCTGCTGATTTCTAGCGTGTTTATGTTGCTGTTGTCACATTTACGTTTTGTTTTTTGGTTTTTTGCACTTTGAAAACCTTTCCCTCATTGCCGACATCCATGTATTTATACTTGTGTGATCAGCAATAAACCCTCAGTTGTTAGTCAGCGCCGTGTCGTTCGCTTTCTTGTCTTTTGTGCTCGTCTTTGTTCGCGCTGTTTGTTCAAGATGCCTAACCAACTAGCCCGCCAAAACGTGTTAACGCATTATGGAAACCGTATGCACGTGCATTTCGCAGGTCATAGCTGCTCAGATGAACAATCTTCTGCAGGTTTCCACCGCTCCGCTCTTGCTTTCACTGGCTTCGGAAACTACTCCTCCTTCTGTAGTAATCGATTCCGCTCCACAAGGCCAAGAACAATGTGAGCAACAAAAGACCTCTCAGCCCTCTCCTTCGAACAGCATTATGGACGCATCCTCTATGGACTGCATGGATATGGCGTCTGATCTCCGCGCACAGAAACGAAGTGGGTCTCGTCTGAATATTGCAGGTCCATCTTGCCCCCCGTCAGAGACAAAGAAAAGTAACGCAAGTCAAAATGCTAAGACTAGGATTCTAGAAAAGGCAGTGGCGGCTGCGGCACTCCCGCCAAGATAGGGTTCTTAAGTGTACTCCAGTGGAATTGTCGATCTATATTCTCAGCGTCAATTGATTTAAATTTCCTATGCAATCAGCTTCTCCAGATTTAGTTGCTTTACAGGAAACTTGGCTAACTACAAATTTCAATTATCATCTCAAGGATTACCGTCAGTTCCACCTTGACCGGTCATCACGAGGGGGAGGCTTGTTAGTGCTCATCTCTACAAATGTTTGCCGCAGGGCATGCATTTCTTTCTAATATGCGGACAATGAATGTGAAATCCTTGCGGTTGACCTCGGTGTCCCAGGTCAACTGCCCTTTACGGTAGCTAATGCATATTTCCCGTCTGGTGTGCGTGACACTCGGCCCCTTGACTCACTCATGTCTAGTAGCCCATCTCAGGTTCTATTACTTGGAGACTTCAATTCGCACCATGTGACGTGGAGGTTTAAAACAGACAGCTTTGGTTCTATAGTATTTGATTGGGCTTCTGACAACAACTTGATCTGCAACAATTCCGGATTGCCTACGTTTGTTCGGAGTCAATGCCGCTCTGCCTTGGATTTTACTTTTTCCTCCCCAGGAGTCTGTGTTATGTCTTGGGCGCCTGTTGACTGTGCAACAAACAGTGATAATATACCGATTAGTTTCAAGTCTGCGTGTAAACTAACTTTTCCTGAGCGACATTAGCGCACGTTAATAAATTACAGTTGCTTTAAAGACACGCTAAAAACAGCCCTCCAAATAACTTCAGACACTTGCCCTCAGACAAGTGCCGAAAGCGAGGCTGCACATCTATGTTCAGTACTGGACCATGCAAGGCAAAAGTCTGAAGTTTTGGTTAAGGGAACCAAGAGTGCAATCGCGTACAATTGGTGGAATGCTGAGCGCACGCGTGCATACAGACGACGGAAATCAGCTTGGAAGAAACTTGTCATCAATCCATGCCCAAAAAATTGGTCGGATTATAAGTATGTTGCAGCAATATTTAAGCGCACTGTCAGCTGTGCAAAGGAGGAGTATAATAAAAATAATTATGATTTCCTTTCACAATCAGGAAATAAAATAGCTTTGTTTAATTTCATGAGGCGCAACAAGGGGATTCCACCGGCTGCCAACATTGAATCCCTCGTTCAGTCCCCTGCTGACATCGCAAAGGCCTTAGAGGATATTGCGTGTGGCCTAGAGCTTCGCTTTACATCTTCTCTACCTTCTCCTGCTAAATTCACATGCACCTCAAGGGATTTCAGAGAGGTCTCTATGCCTGAGCCTCGCAAATTGTTCTGCGCTTATCCCCAGCGGCTCCTGGCCCCGATAATGTCACTTCATCTATGAACAAAATTTTGTTCAATGAATCTCCTGCAGACCTGTTGGCTCTAGATAACCATTCTATTAAAGGTACTTGGATACCTCATGAGTGGCGTTTTGCGGAAATAGTTCTATTGCTTAAAAAGCAAGGGGAGGGCTTAACTTTAGACAACACACGCCCTATTTCATTAACATCGAACCTAGTGAAATTGGTGGAAAGGGTCCTTCTCAGCCGTGTCATGTCATTCATTTCGAAAAATGCTCTCTTGAATCCATGTCAAATTGGTCTCAGGCCGGGTTGTTCAATTTGGTGTGCTCCTACTGACCTAGAGAGTCGTATTAAATTAGCTCGCAATAGAAAACAGTTTGCTGCGCTTGTCACCTTGGATGTCAGTAAAGCATACGACAGCGTGGACTACTCGACTCTGTTACAAGGATTGCAGGAACTGAACTTCCCAAGCTATTTTGTAGCCTGGATTTCTGTTTTTTTTTGGAAAATAGAGCATTTTACTGCTGCCAAAATGGTGTTTCCTCAAGGAGATTTCCACAGACAAGAGGTGCACCGCAAGGATCAGTTCTCTTACCTGTTCTTTTCAACATTTTTCTAAACTCAATTTCATGCATTCGAAATGTGAAAACTTATGTGTACGCCGACGATATTTCATTTTTTGCATCAGCAGGTGACCTTCACACTCTTTATCGAACCCTGCAAAATAACCTCAATGTTCTTGACAACTGGTTAGGAAGAATTCATCTGTCCCTCAATGTGAAGAAATGCGCATTGTTAGTATTTCCGGTTTCTGTTCCTGTAAATATCTACCTGGTCTATAGAAATAACATAATACCTCAAGTTCAGGCAGTGAAGTATCTCGGAGTAATATATGACTCTACTCTATCCTGGCGGCCCCACATTGAGCAAGCTTCTGCAAAAGGAGTTCGGGCCATTGGCATCCTACGCAGTCTTTGTAGTGCTAGGTCAGGCATGAGAAGGCATACACTTCTGATTATTTATATAATATACGTCCACCCAATTTTGGAGTTCGGGTGTGTTTTGTTCTCAGGAGCTCCTGCCTATAAACTTCGCCCTCTTGTACTGTTGGAGCGTGAGGCGTTGCGCCTTTGTCGGGGGCTTCCAAATAATGTCGCCAATGCTGTTCTGCACCTTGAGGTGCGAATCCTATTGTTATATGCTAGGTTTCGCCTTTAAACAGTTCAAACATTTTTAAAATTGTGCGATTCACCTCTGCACGCTTCCAGTATATTATTTCTTAATCAACCTTCCGCCTTTTTTAGTGCCGCCTGGTCTCATTTTCATACTCCGCAGATATGTTACGTGCAGTCCCTTCTTGATCCCATAAATATTCATTTCACAGATGTCCGCCAAATGTATAAAACTCATCATCGGTCCAGATTGAATTCGATGACCTTTTCCCATCGAATGCAAAGCTGCAGCCCTTCCCGCTTGTTGAGGGTCTATTGCAGGACCACCTGATGTCCTTTCCCTCTCATGTTCTTATTGCTACCGATGCCTCGCAGGATCGCGAAAAGGCAGGTGTGGGAATTTTTTCGCCTTCACTGGATTGATCTTTTTCTCTCCGTCTTCCTGACTTCACTCCAATTTTTCTGGCTGAATTATTAGCAGTAATCTTCGCCTTACGAAAATTAGAAACTACCGTTTCCCAGGTCGTGGTTATGACAGACTCTCTGTCCATTTGCTCTTCATTATCCTCACCCACTGAGTCTCGGGCATTACGCCTCTTTAATTTCCTGATTCCGCTCCATCTAAATTCAGTAAGGTTGCTTTCGGTACCAGGTCATATGGGCTTTCACTTAAATGAGGTTGCAGATTCCTTAGCAAGAGCCTCTCTCTGCGGCCTAATTGTTGCTGTCCTGCCAACGTGTGCATATACAGCTGAGGTGAGGTTTCGCAGCTACACAATATTTCAGGAATTTGCTGCCTCGGCTCCTACATCATCTCCCGAATATCAGCATCTTCTGCATCCTTGGAGTAGCTAAGACTGGCGCTCGCGCAGACTAGAGGTCTCTTTCACGCGTTTGCGTTGCCGGGTTCCCCTTCTAAATTTCTACCTTCACAGATCTGGCCTGGTGGCTTCCCAATTGTGCCCTTTTTGTGCCGAACCTGAGACAATAGATCACTTCCTGCTGTTCTGCCGCCACTTCTCTTATTTGAGGAACCGTCATTTGCAAATTTCATTTCATCAACTGGGCTTGCATGTGTCCTCCGCGGTTGTTCTTTCCATTGGCGCTTCTTTGCTTGGACGAAGAGACAGGAGTGTGCGCTCTGCTGTGAAAAATTTCCTTCAAGAATCTCAGCGACTCCCATTCTTATTTCTTTTCCCGTTCTCAGTCAGTACGACATTGAAATACTTCAGGCATTGTATACTATTATGCACATTAAGCCATTGTCCCGTCCTCGATCTCGAAGTTAACAGGACCCCTGTCCTTCCGTCTTCGAATCTATCAGACTACATACTATTACCACTCTTTTTCCCGTCAAAACTTTGCTGCATTCAGCAATTAACCGCTTGTGTCTTGGCCACTCCCCCGTAGTGGGTATGTGCCAGCAACGTCTGAGGCCTTCCTTCCTTCCTTCCTTCCTTCCTTCCTTTTTTCCTTCCTTCCTTCCTTCCTTCCTTCCTTCCTTCCTTCCTTCCTTCCTTCCTTCCTTCCTTCCTTCCTTCCTTCCTTCCTTCCTTCCTTCCTTCCTTCCTTCCTTCCTTCCTTCCTTCCTTCCTTCCTTCCTTCCTTCCTTCCTTCCTTCCTTCCTTCCTACATAACTTTCTCCAGCCATATCAGCGACGGGAGGCAAAATTTAATTAGGAGAACCACCGTGTTGTCAGCGCTCTGTTTCAAACTGGGAGTCACAAGCGCAATACGGCATCTCGCATAAAAAGAGTCGTTTTAGAGGCACTGCAATTGACAGATATACAGCCGCATTTGGAGAGGAGACACTAGTGTTTGAAGCCAGCGAGCCCAATATACACTAGGGCTAGGCACCACGAACACGGCAGTGCTTGGATGCTCATCCTTAGAAAACCATTAGTCTGTACTTGCAGTTGGCCCACACAGGCTTTGTTCAAGTCCTTCAAAATCAAATCTTGCTTCCTTCCTATATATCTATGCCTCATATTATAATGCATGTTTAATTGCTGCCATATGTCTAAGAGTATCTGTGTTGTAGACAGCACATGGTTCCCAGCTCGCGTGTCCACCAATTTAATACAAAAATTTAGAAAATCGCTAAACTATAAGACACCTTTACGGTAATATTAAAGGTAATGATCCAATCTTCTGACATGCAGCAAAATGTTTCTTTTGAAGTGTCTCTATCGGCAGAATCGAACAGCTCAGCCTTCCATTGAAAACCAATGGGGAATGCTTTTGACGATAGCAAAAACGTTAATTTAAAAAAAACTGCCGTCGGGTGATCTGAAGATATATTGATTGTCATAGTAAAATCTTACGTTATATGAAAAAGTTGCGTTCATAAATGATTTCCCGCTCAGAAATGCCTTTATCCTCAATTGCTGGGTATGTATGTGACGGGCATTGGTCGCACTGAATGTAGCACATCTGTTTTTTTTTTGATGTGCCGATTTCACCAGCCCAAAACAGCTGGCCATGTAAAAAGGCTGGAAACAAAAGTGACAAGCAATTGTTATCTTTGGCATGGCGAATACCGTAAAGTGTATTTAAAAACTTGCTATAGGAAACGTCGTAATTCAATTCCTTTACGTATTGAGCCCTGCCGCGGTTGCTGCGTGTTTAAAGTGCTTGGTTGCTGAACCCGGGGACACAGGTTTGGTCTCAGCCGCGGCAGTCACTTTTCGATGGAGGCGAAACGCAAGGCACCCGTGTGCTGTAGGCTCTGAGTGCATCTTAAAGAACCGCTGGTGGTCGCAATTATTACCGAGCCTTCACCCGGACGTCCGTAATATCTGTGTCGCTTTGATGCGTTAAATCTCACCTACATTTACCTAGTATGTATTGAATACATTTTTGTTTACTTAGGCAAGGATGCAGAATATAGCTGCCATTCCCGCTAAAATAGACTACATCGACCCTGGACCTCCACATGAATGATCAGCTTTCACTGATTCCAAAGCAGCCCTTCAAGGCCTGCAAGCTGGTCTATGCCGTTGGGCTCATCAACAACTCTCTGCAGAGATCCACGCGGTGTACCACTGCGCCATATCGAAAGGTCATGATATTTTTCGATGGCTGCCATGACACTTTGGTGTCAAAGGAAAGCATAAGGCGGACGAGGCTGCCCGCTCTGCCCCCAACGCCGGACTTCAGGTCAGTATTCCTGTATCAAGAGTTGAAGGAGCATGTAAGCTTCGTAGGTTTGCGATGGAGCAGGCACTTCCTGTGCGGAACACAGGCCAGGTTTTCAACCGTCAGCTTAGGGCATAAGACCCAGGACTGCGCTTTCGCCTTAAGCAAATCCCACAATATACTGCGTCGCGAAGCAACATTGCTGTGCCGCCAATGTCTAGGTGTTGCTTTTACAAATCAATACACATTCCGCATTGGGATAGCCTACAGCCCTGCTTGAGAAATATGTGGCTGCGAGGAAAGAACTGGACAATCTCTTGGGTGAATGCCCTGCTTTTGCGACCAAAAGACATACGCTGCGTTGTGCTCTGGACCAAATCGATTGATAGTCACCCTTTAACAGACGATAAAATCTTCGGACCATGGCCACATCAGTCGAGTACCCTTAAGACCCACAAGGCATTGTCTTGCTGCCTGAGAGCAAATCACTCCTCCCTGAGTGTAGGGTAACCAATTGGAGCACATCTCTATTTAACACTCTCTTTTACTCTTACTCTCAACAAGGTTTTCGCACACAAAGTATTACCAATTATCAGGGAAAAGATAGTGCCTGCTACTCAGTTCATTTTTTTAGCATTTCGCTGGTGACTATGAGGAAGATTTACTAAATGGTAATAGAGTAGGTGCACTGCCTACAGTAATCAGAGACCTAGAAACATAAGTCAGAAACGGGTGCACCCGGTCGATTCTTTAACAGTAGGCAATTTTAGTTGACCGGACTCACGGGCCCGCTCCGCTCAGCTAGCGAGCGGAAATGCAAATGCGCATGTGCGGAGCGCTTGGCCGTGAGCGGGCGAGTGGAGCGCCCCTCTCGCCATGCTCGCGACCGAGTCTAGCGGAGCGAGGCTAGCGAGTCTTTCTACGCAAGCGGAGAAAATGGACGCCCCCAGCGCCGATAGGGTGCTAAGAGCGTCGGAAATAATTTGCGCTGCCAGTTCGGAACCTTCGCAGCAGAAGCTGAATAAGCGGTTGTAATTCGACTAGGATCTGCTTCTTCTTTAAGAAGTGGCAGCCCAGAAGCCCTTCGAAGGCCTGGAAAAATGGTAACGAGGTTCTAAAGGACGTGGTGCTCGCGGTAGGCCGTGAAATGGCGCTGCGCGTGGTGTGAGATCGTGTCGAGCTGTTTGCGGTATATTTTCACCAGCAGGACAGCATGAATTTGAGAAAGTTAATGACAAATACATGTATCTATATGAAGCAAAATGCGTTGCAACTATGCGATCCCATGCTTGCATGTGCCACTTGCAACTGGCTTTGCTGTGTAGGCCGTTTCTTTCATCTAAGCTGTGAGCGCTATTTCTTTCATCTAAGGTCAGGCAAAGAGGAAAATTACACTGAAAGGTAACGAGTACTTCAAGGAATATTTGACATTATTCAGAACGCACGTCACAGCATGAAAACATGCTGAGGAAAGGAAATGGTGCAAAGTCGACAAAGAGGCCCGCCACCTGTGCGCCGGGTGCCAGAAGAAAGGCACGTAGAGTGCGAAAGGGACGTGCACTTTCAAGATGCAGGAGACGATGACAGCGACTATACTCATGCTAAGTGTATCCGTGTCTTTTCATGACAGTGCGATGCACAAGGACAGGAAAATTAGGTCTTGTTAGAATACACATAACAATGAAGCCAATTTGCTGACACCAAGAAATTTATAGAGCAATGTTTTGGCACTGCTCCTGTTGGTCAAAGTTACAATGCAACAACAACGAAAGTGTTTAGGAGCAAGTATCCAAGGGTTGATTACATAATTACCACTCATAGGAATGCAAACTGGATGCTATCTTTAACTATGTTGACTAATTCCTGTGACTATTTATCATGTACAACATTACATTATTTTTACAGGATACGTCTTACGATCTGTTCGTACTGCTTACATAACTGAGTAGTGCAGAAGATTACAAGTAATGCAATGCGCTGCTTGGGCGAAATAACAAACAAGAAAAGAAGTCAAGCTTGCTCGGCTGACATGCACAATGCAAACTTCTTCCGGACATCACTACCTGTGTTCATGTGCTCTGTGATAAATTTGGTGTTCAGCTGTTGCACCTACTTTGAATGAGCTTTTGAAACTGACTGCTTGGAGATTTGGTAATGCCACAAAAGCGTTTGTCCCTATGAAGCTTGTGCTCCGTCCAAGTGGATGGCAGTGAGTTGTATTGCGTGCTTGGTTATCAATGTTTGGTGCAAACGCAATCTGTCGCTTCCTTGGCTAGTAGCTCTCCTGCAGTCTCCTTTCGTGAACAGGTCGACAGTGCTCATTATGACTGCTGTCGACCTGGAGCACCAATGCATTTGTGAAAAGCTGCTGCAATACCGCTTTTGTAAATTCTAGTAAAGCTGGTTCACATGGGGTTCATTCCACGCCAAACATTCCAGACGGTGCGCTCGACCATCTCCAATTTGTTCAAAAATTTCATGGAACTTTATCCTGATGTGCGTAATCAGAGCCTGAAATATTTTGCCGAACAAAGTTTTTCGTGAGATGAGGGCAGTTTGAATATTTAAAAATGGCAAGAAACCAGGCATTGCTCAATAATTATAACAAGTTCAAATGTTTATAAAACACTTCACAATTGCTTGCATTTACATTTTCACAGATTTTGGCTTTCAATATAATTCGGAGCATGCAGCCTTATACGGGATTTTTATTCTTAAAAAATCGAAAAAAAGTATGAAAATATACCATTTTCTCTGTTTTTGTTTTAAATATAAGCTTGCTATCGGAAATTTTGAAAAATCTATTTTGTTGTACAAGATGTCTGGTACCTAGAACAAATTTGCAGGTGATGACACTGCGTACATCGAGGCACAAAAACAAATACTAAATTTGCAAAAAGTGCGTTTCGAGCCAAAACATTCGTTAATGTCACCTCAATGTGCTCTAAATAAAAATAGAGGCAAAAGCTGGTTGCGTACAGCAGTTTATTGCCTTTCATTTCTGAAATTTTTATCAAGGTAATTTTTGTTTAAAGTGAAAAAAGAATTTTTGAAGTTGAGCTCTCGCGCCGCAAGTTGCGTCCTCTCTTTACGCCTCTTCATCGCAGAGCACGGCACTACTGACAGTCTGGTCAGACGAAATGCAGAGTCCTTTTTCTTAAGTTAGGTTTGCACTGCAGGCAGGCATGTGAAAGTTGAGCTGTCGAACAGTATTCGTGGTTAAAGATTTTCTTAACGCTCCCAGGGCAGCACATGCCCAAGTGAGCTATAGTTGTTCGGTGTGGTTCTGTCGCAGTCGGACATTCTTGTCAGCGCCATGACAGACGTAAGCAGCATCATGAGCTTGTGAGACGCCGATCTGGAAGTGACCAGAAGGATCCGGTGTTGAAGCCATCCGCGACGCAGCAGCACCACGTCGTGGCCGTCAGAGGCTCATGCCCGGTTGTTTCCGATGTGATGTGCTTGTTGTATTTGATTTAATCAGTGCAATTTCTGCATTAATGCTCCAGCGACAACTGTAGACGAGTCACTATGCTGGCGAAGCACCTTCGTGCGAGCGATGCACCTACGCGCGAGCGGGCTGCATTCACTGCCAGCGCCCCTCGCGTTACTCGCCGCAAGCCCGCAGCATGGCCATAGCCACACCCCGCACCTTCCCGTGTGCTTCGAGGCGCGCTCTCCACGATCTTTTTCGGAAATGAATAAAGCACTTGTGATACGCCTGCCACGCCAGCTGGTCAGCCTTCTTCGTGGTCCATGCAAGGTAGCACGCTGAATACCCTTCCTTTTCTTTTCTTGGCTGTCTCGCACCAAAGCGGGTCTGTTCGAACTTCGAAGGCGAAAACGATCTCGTTTATTGCATACCATGCGCCAAATTTCACACGATATCTTGTTTAGCTTCAGCCCTAAAAATGCATGACAGCAAACTGAAGTTTTTATCTGGCCATTAGTGTCGTGCCATTCCAGGGGCCGTGTTCTGCGGTGAAGAGGCATTAAGAGACGACGCAACTTGCGGCGCGAGAGCTCAACTTCAAAACTTCTTTTCTCACTTTAAACAGAAATTACCTCGATAAAAATTTCAGGAATGAAAGGCAATAAACAGTTCTATGTAACCGGGTTGTAGTTTGTATTTTTACTTGGACCACCTCAGGGTAAAATTAACGAGTGTTGATGGCTCGAAACGCTCTTTTTTCAACTTTAGTATTTTTTTATCTCTTATGTACGCAGTTTCATCAGCTGTAACATTTGTTATATGTACTAGACATCTAAAAAAATAAAACGACTATTTGAGAATTTCCGAGAGCAAGTTGATATTTAAAATAAAAAACGACAAAAATGGCACAATGGTAAAAATTTTTATATATTTTTTAAATATTTATGCCATATAAAGTTGCATGCTCCGAATTATATCGAAAGCCAGAATCTGTTGAAATGTCAATGAACAAAATGTGAACTGTTTTCTATAAATTCGAGTTTTTTATTAATTATTGGTCAGTGCCAAGTTGTCGTCTTTTCTAAATATTCAAGCTGCCCTCACCTCACGAATAAATTTTTTGGGGCAAAATATTTCAGGCTTTGACTACACACATGAGGTTAAGTTTTCATGAACTTTTTGAACAAATCAGAGATGGTCGACCGCAACGTCTGCGACGTTTGGCATGGAATGACCCGTGACCGATGGTGGACAAAACTTTCGTCCTTTCCGCGCGACATGTAACCAACCTGTGGCTTCTTTACTTTAATCTTTTTATCAACAAGCTTCACAATGTAACGAATCATTCACAAATGTGGCAATAAGATGACTTCAAAATATTTCGAACTGTCCATTCCCCTCATGCTTAAGTTTGATCCAAGAGAATGCGAGCAGCATCCTCATGTGGTGTGTGTCAGGATGAATCCCTATGTGGAGAAGTCTGAATGCTGTTCGCAGTCAACAGTGACCCGACTGAGTTCTGTCACACTCTCAAGAACAAAGCTATTACGAGGGCGTCGGTTACTCGTGGCATAAGCATTCGGGTATACTGCAAGTTCCACTTTTCAACGCATAGTTTGGGGGTAAAAAGAATGTGTTGTGTTGGCTTGGTAACGTGCTTGCAGAGCCCTGCCTGGTACAGCCTGCTACAGAGCAATGTAGCAGAGCCTTGCGCTTCCTGTGTTGTTTGGAATGCAATATGCCACATCTCTTCCCTACTCGTCGCGTATGTGAAAAGTGTTTTGTCTGGTACTCCATGGCTTGTTGGAATCGCTTATTCACTCTCCAAATCAATTGGAGGGCTGCCGTGCCTGCCCTGGGTCTAAATGATCTAGGCGGCAGTCGTGGAGTTTTGTTCTCCTGTACAGTTGCATACATGAACACACTGACTGCACGCACGTAGTGATGATGGTTAAGCCGCGTATGCATGGACAGATTAACGACCATGCAGTGTGTTCCACACTTCTCTGTGCCCCGTTTAACAAATGGTTGGAATTCACAATTCTGTATTGGGATCTAATTGGGACCTCTATTAGTGTGGCTTTGGTTTGCGTTATTTACTACCCTGTTGTTTCCTCCTGCGCATTTTTTCTTACTTATCACTAGGTGCACCACTGGAATTGATGGCCATTTATTATGTAAATAATTTTAAAGCGTATCGTAACTGGCTAACTTTTCATAGCCTTTACACGACTCATGCACACAGGCACTAGCGCCTCACTGTCGCACAGTTCTCGCTCATTAAAAGTGATCATAATCTGTCTCGTTATATCCACTGCATTAGAGAGATTTCTACCATATCCTTCCAATCAACCTCATCCTTGTCGGCTGCGGCGACCTTATGTCCATCGTAAAGTACCTAATCTCATTGGTCTCACTGCCTGGGTATTAGAACAAGTAAGTCGACTTCAGTGACTTCAGCAACTTCCTTGCCATGAACCAGGACTAAGCTGTTACAACAACAGATGCAATTTATTTTCTCTTGTATCCAGCGTTTGGCTGCTGGCGATATATCAGGAGCGTGAAGCATCGTCGCCCTAGGAGGCTACTACTGTTTCACTGGAAGAACCTGCAGAGATCACTGATGAACCACCACCTCGCCCGAACCACCTGTACGAAGACACAATACACCGGCAGCGACCATTTTGGAGACACTTGGGGCAAGTTGCTCCCAAAGGTAAGATGCAAGCCAGACATCAGTAAATGTTTCAATGTATTGCTTTATTAGCCATTCAAATATGCACACATGCTAGCTGCTCATATGCAGATCGTTAATGGCGAGGAAATCAGTGTACACACTAGCTGGTGCTAGTAGCAGCACACTGGATAATCACTAGACAAATCATGCAGGTTTTGTACAGGCTTTCAAAGGAGGCCAAGGCATTCTTTAGAATAGTATGCATCGCTGGAAAGATGCTATATGTTACTGAAAATAATGTGAAAGATACCCTGACACTGTAAATACATTCGGAACACTTGTTTGCCTACCCTCGCCCTCTCCCTGCCACATTCTGGTTTCAAAACTGTCTAGTTTTTTGGCGAACTGGCTCACCTCTAATGATGACCAAGGTCTCACTAAATATGTTATAGCTGACCTAGCCTTGCACCAGACGCAGTGTTTTACTGCACACGTTTGCTTTCTCTCTTTATCCATGTAGACGTTGGAACTCCAGCACCACAACAGTAACTTATCTTTGTGCTGCAATTGCAGCCAGTCCAGAGACATGTGGAGTGTGAAGTTTATTTTATATATTTCCAGAACATATTGAACACTAGCATCCATAATAGTATTGTGCGCACGAGTTATAGTGCCAGTACCAAAGTGATTTGTGTCATTATTATTTCTCATTTTTAAGGCATTCGTGGACTTCGGCTCCTTAGCATTTAAATGCTGACAAGAAGAGACAACCACGAATATGAAATTACAATGAAAAAGCTTGAGAATGAAAAAAAAGTCTCCAAGAAGATCGTTTCGCTCAAGGAAACGCGCGCATTGCGCCTGAGGACAAAAGACTGAGACTGCAAGGAGAAAAGCACATCCACTTGGAGATGTTGGACATCTCCAAGCTGTCCGACAAAACAAACGGCAACACAAAAGGCTCGTTGTCGAATGACTAAGCATTGGCCAATACATGACAGTATAACTTCATTGCAGACATCCAATCGGTTCGCAGCTCTCCAGTGGGATGACGACGAGTGGCCGGAGCTTCCTGAGCACACCTTGCGTGTTCCTTCGGCTCAGCAGCCTTCTAACGATACTATGCGAAAAGAACGCCTCCGAAAATAGCCAACAAAACAGCGCAGTATGCCTGAACTCCCGCAGGAAGATATAGTCACAGTCGAGGAACAAATCGCACGTCTTTTAGCGGAGGTCACCAAGCTCCGGCAACACCGTGAACTGCTCGCTCGACGTAGACGGGCAGCGGAATCATCCGCCACATCTACCAATGGCGCAACAACATCGCCTTCCTGCCGCCCACCAGCGTAATTTCCTGCCGCCTCTTTCCAGATTACCGCAATGCCATTGGACAACTCTGCGACTTCTTTGCTCCGGTTTATGGTCATGACCAACCTGACGTTCATTATACTACAGCGCTAGGGCTAGTAACTGGAAATGGCAAGTTCCAGTCGTGCTAATGTGCTGCAGTGGAACTGCAGAGGCATTTCCACCAAGGTGCAAGTGCTCGAGACCCTACTGCGAATTCACAAGCTCCAAGTATGGGCCATGTTGCTACAGGAAACAAACGCCTTGCCATCGATACCAGGCTTTATTGCCTACATGTATCCTTCAATATTAGACCGCCGTGTACAAACTGATGCTCCCCCCTGGAAAGGCGGTGGTGTATGTGGACTCACGTTTTCCCCATGTACGCCTTGCTCTCGAAAACTGGTGCACGTCGTATCAAGAGGTAGTGATAGTGGCTGTGAAATTCAAGAAGGCAACCGTTGTGACCGTCTCATTTTACGCTAGGTCAGCCGGTTCCGCTTCCAGCCGTATTAATCTTAACTGGTTAATAAATGTCCGTCGGCAGTATACCGGGCGTCCGATTTTAGTCGGAGGCGACTTTAACGCCCCTCACCAGGATTGGGGGTACCCCACTTCGAGCCCTCGTGGAAGGCGTGTGCGGGACGCCTTCACGGATGCCCAGTTTGTGCTGCTCAACCATCCTGGGACAGCAACACGGCCAGTGCATCAAACTCGCAGTGCTTCCTATGCTCCAGACTAGACGTGGCGTTCGGATCCGGGCACTCCCTCTTGGCACATGGAGCCAGACTGCTGAGGAAGTGATCATCACCCTATCATCACCGGACTTCACACCTCACATTTACAACCTTTACGCTACAAATGATCTGTGATCAACTGGGACAGTTTTCGCTCCTGTCTGGACAATCTCTCCAGATTCTTCGTCAGGCCTTGTTGAGCACATACAAACAGCGCTCAACAGTGCTACAACTACCACCTGGACTGATGTTGGTCGACCAGCACCAGACCTAGGCCTTCTTAACTTGTGTGCGGCACGCCGTCAAGCTGAGCTGGCTGCTACGCGAGACCCTACTTCGTCGCAGGCACTTACGCGATTGCACTTTCTTATAGCTAAGCTACGCAAATATGAACGCGACCTCTCTCGATGGCAGTGGCATGCGTGGTGAGCACAACGTTCTGCAAAATCCTCGAATGCCTCTCTCTGGTGAACGTTCCGTACAATGGAACACGGTTGCCGTTCTACAGACGCCGCTGCAACCGCATGCTTCGCGGCTAACTTGTCACCAGATTATTTCGCCAAAGCATCGCGAAAGTTTTTTCCAAAATATGATGCTGTGCCTTCTTCAGCCGCTACTTTAAATATGGAAAGTATCCCAGCGCATGTATATAAAATGCCGACTGATGTCGACTCAGATGGAATTGCGTGCTCGTTCTGTATGCCTGAGTTGCTGGCTGCAAAAGATTATGCGAAACGGAGAACAGCGGCCAGCCCGGACAATATTCAGTTCGAGGTGTACAAGAACTTGAGTAGCGCTGCACTCCCTCAACTACTAGACATCATAAACAATGTGTGGCTGAATGGCGTCGTGCCCGGGAGCTGGAAATCCGCTGTCGTGATTCCTAACCCGAAACCAGGAAAGCCTCCGACGCACCTTGCAAACTTACGACCTATCTCCTTAACTCCGACGCTGTGCAAGCTGGCGGAGAAAATGCTAGCCACACGATTGTCGCGGTGGCTCGAGCAGCATGGTTTTTCTCACCCCGCACAAAGTGGCTTTCATCCATTCATTGGTACAGAGGACGCGTTGGCTGTCTTGGCATATGCAGTTTTGTCATCTACCCGAAGCCGGAATGTGCATACTGTTTTAGCAATGGACTTGAAAAGGCATATGACAACATCAGTCATGCAGCCATTCTGAACTCCATTGACGCGCTTCATCTCCCTCCGAGAGGGCGTATTTTTGTCGAATCATTTTTGGAAGGCAGGAAATTTGCAAAACGCATCTGCGGCGAAGCGTTCGGAGCGTTTGTTCCTCTCTGCGGTGTGCCCCAGGAATCAGCATTGTCTCCAAAGTTATTTAATATTGCTTTCATCCCGCTGGCTTGGCGCTTACATGACATCCGTGACATAAAATTACTGTACTACGCTGACGACATCACGTGGTGGAGTACTCACCATGACCTGCGTACTCAGGAGGATGCCCTTCAATGTGCCTTGGATGTTACGTCTAATTACGCATCATCCATCGGACTTCAGCTTTCCGTGCATACAGGAGGATGCCCTTCAATGTGCCTTGGATGTTACCTCTAATTACGCAGCATCCATCGGACTTCAGCTTTCCGTGCATAAAGCAACATACACGTCGGTGGAAAACCGCTGGTTATGCCGTAAACTTGCTGCAAGTCCAATCCGTCTTTGTCTATCAGGCACCCCACTACAGGAAAGTCAGTGTAAAAATCCTTGCCCTAACAATTCACCAATCAAAATCAGCGACTGCATGACTTTCTCAATAAAAAAGGCAAGCTGTTCAGACTTTGGGTTTGATTAGAAGAATTTCTCCTAAAACGGGTGGCGCAGGCTGCTTCGTTGCACGGCAATTGGGGAGGGCAGTTCTGCAGCCACGTATTGTTTATCAAGCCCAGTTTCAACATATTGCAAGAGTCCAATGGGATCGCCTTGAAGCCGTGAACCGGGAGGCTATGAGGACCATTACGTGCTTTCCACGCATCACACCGGCCATAGCTTTATAAGAGAATGCGCAGCTCAATATCATTGATGAGCTGGTGCAGCAGCACCGTGATGCGCGTAGCCTTAAGTCCAGTCTATCGCATTCAACGCATGCACTGAGGACCTATGCAACGTCACACTCCATTCTTCAGCCGCCAACGCCAGTTCTTCCTCCATGGAAGTTTTTTCAGCTCAGCGACAACAAGCCAACAGATAATCGCCGGCCAGCATCTGCTAATTCGGCATCGTTGCTTCGCCAGAAATTTGAAGAACAAGATGCTTGCCTGCCTTCAGGATCCATTGTTGCCCACGTAGACACAAGCATACAAGCCTGCGAAGCAACAACAGCAATCTACTGCCCGTGCAGATCTGCCCTGCATCAAACCTCTAGGCCCTGCATCAAACCTCGATGCAGTTTAAGATGCACTCGGCTCCGTAGCCGCCACAACTATGCTCCCTACGGCCCGCGTTGTCATCCGCACTGACGCCCTTCAAGTAGTCCGGTTGCTACGACGTGTTAGCCGCTGTCCACCGATATGTCAGGACATCCACCGGCTCGCGGCAGGCATCCCGCAGCCAGTACGTATTGAGTCGATCCCATGGCATCTGGTGACCTCTAAAGGCCAGGCAGATTTAGCGATCCGCCTCGTGACTCCAGGCTAATCATTGCCTCGGCTCCTTCATTTGGACAGATTTACCCTCCTTTTATCAAGAAAGGAACTCCTCCGGCGCTGCACACGTGCTCTCATCCCTCCGTGTGCGGTAACCCTCCCCCGTGGTCTTACCCGTGCAGAGGGGGTTGCACTTAGGAGGCTCCGGGTCGGGGTTTCCCTGACACCAGCCATCACTCGGAAGTGGCCTCAGTACCGAGAATTGTTTCCTCGGCCAGGGTGCCCGATATGTAAACACGAGGGCATTGAAGCCGACATTCATCACGTACTGTGGGACTGCCCAGCTTTGAAGCCTACAAGAATCCGGCACCTGAAGGCAGCAGGTATTTCACCACGCAACCCTGCTTCATATACTGCCTGGACGCAGGGACCCTACCATTGTTCTCTATATACTGAACTTCATCAAATCAGCTAGCCTTTTTCCATTAATTTACTCACTACTACATCTTTCATCACACCTTCGCCCATAACTGATGCCCTGAAGCAAAAAATCTCGCTTAAAGAAAAGCACACCCATGGAGTGCGTTGCAGAGATGAAGAAAAAGAACACCTGCTGCAGCACCTTAAAGAAATGTTTGAGGATCAAGAGGAAATACTAGTTAGTCTGTTTGAAAACAGAGATAGGTCATCATGCTTTTGGTATCACTTGATGCCATTCCATTTAGTTATAATAAACACTCATATATTTACTGAACTATGCTGCGATTAACTGTAGCCTGCTTCATCAACGTCGGCAAGACAGGTACTGCTCCAGTAATGGAGGCTGAGGGCCAAAGTAGTCGGACACTTGCGACCGGTACGAGCAAGTGTGACAGTTTGCTAGTACGGCGCTGACTCTGTACCTGCATGCCAGTTTCTGTTTGTAGATGTTTTGGTTTTTCCGGACATCTATAAAAGCAAAATTACCAGCGATCTTGCCGAACCCCCATTCGGTGGTCCTTCGCACTGAACTCATAGTCTTGTTAAATGTCAGCTGCTGGATAGTTATTTTGTTGTACCATAAGGTTTAAACAAGAGAGGTCTCAGGGGATATGCTGGATCGCCATAGATACAGTAATCGTGCCCTGGACCAGCCTCTCGAGTTTCTCGCAGGCCTCACTCAACCTCAGGATACCTGAAAAAGAAGGGAGGGAGAAAGAAAATAAAGGTAAGGTTTTATTTATGAAGCTTCACTTTCCCAAGCAGTGAACGAGGATTTGAATGAGGTTCTGACATGACATAAAAATTTAACAGTATTTGAGGCACGTGCAGCAATACGCAAGCCTATAAGATGACAACACAGTGCACAAAAGAAAAAGTATGGGCTGTGATGCACACATGTATTACGCAAATGAAAAATATCACCGGAACACTATATAATTCAAAGAATGCCTGTATACAATGGAATACCAACGCGCTCACAAGCTATATTGTTATTCAGGTAACTAGAAAATATCATAAGCTATTATGAGCAAGTTTAAAGATAATGTATTTTTGTAAAATTTTTTAGTGATTATAAAGCGAAATATAAATGATTGAGCGCTACTTAACTATACTAACCATCCATTTCCTCCTCCGTAGCTGGGTAACATAAAAAAACACCCGAGGGCTGTGCGGCCGCAAACGGTTTAACTTTAATGAGAGATAATGTTCACTATTTCTTGCTTCATAGGGATAATCTTAATGAGTAATTATTATTTTCAACAATGCCCAGTTACGGATGGGATCGCAACGGCAAAAACAGGCTAGCACATTTCTGCACGTCGCAACACCTTCAATATGATTGGATTTTTTATCAGTTTTTGTGCTTGTACACGTTTGTATAGAAATGTCAGAGGTACAGAATTTGTGGATCGAGATATTCAACTTACCAGAGACATTGTTACTTCCAGCATATTCCTCCGTCCAGTTGACAAATAATGCCTTTATGGCACATGACAGGCTGATATTTCAACGCGTGGGTGCGTTTATAGCCGGAAAAGAATTGTTTTTGGACCCGTGATGGAAGACGGATTGCTCTTGCGGTGCCGTCACTAAACGCCCAACAATTATCCAAAGGTGCCCCCTTGGAATGCACGGCCTGCACAGAAAAACATGAAGCCAGTCAAGAACATTTGCTAGCGAATTACCTAGGGTGAAAGCGTTACCTGATAGAATATGTTTCCAGAGCACCAAGGCCAAGCCATGAGTGGAAGTGTACATCATCGAGGAGATCCTCGAAACTGTCATGAATGTGGCCGAGGACCTTGTTTGTCACGCTTGATATCGCTGTATAATGCCGTCAAAACGTGCGCTCTAGTTCGCACAGCTTGTTCGGGTAGGCAAGCCGGCGCGAAGTTATGCACAGCGCCTCATCTCCGGGTACTGGCGCGTTCTGAGCAAAATAAACGACGTCTGGCCGCAGCATGACACGTCGAAGTCTTCGCACGTCGTCTTTTTCAAAACAAAAAAGTGCGCGAAACAATCCGTCGGCTGGGTCGTCAATGCTGAAAAGGCCGTGGGCAGAAAGTCTTGTATTTCTCTCCACACGAGGGCCGCCATGAGAAATGGGTTTTTCAGGATGCTACTAATCTTGGACATCGTTCTGGCAGATGTGGTACGCGGACTCGAGAACGACCAACAAACTGCGAACAAATTTGCTCAACTCGGTACGACGATGGAATCGAGGAGGCATAAAAGCAGACTAGTATAAAAATTTTGCCCAGCACAAAGGCAAGTGAAGAATTCAGGCGTAGGATTTCGGTTTTCAAAATGAGTTAACCTTCAGTGAAAAAGTTAGTCATCAAAATTATTTTGTGCAAGATGAAAAAAGGCTAGAAAAAAGGTATGCTTTTGCTTCGTGAAGAAATAATATGGGTAAACACATATAGCACTTCCAATTTGCATTCACAGAGGGCGCCTTAAGAACTATATGCAAAAGAAACTCGCCGAACGCGGAGCTAAAAATGGTTCTGCCATCAGGGCTCCGCATGGTGCTGTCAGCGGAGCAGAACGTGAAAACGCTAAACTAAAACACTAGTATCTCGCGACCATCAACCATTCTTTGGTTTCTCAGAGCCTTATCACTACGTGGAGCGCCGAAACACGCGATAATAAGCGCAAATGTAGCATGACCGCTCAGTCTTGCTTGTTTTAGTGTTCGGCCCCTTGATAAGGCGCTGACAGGCCAGCTGGGTGGTTGGTCGCACGTTACGCTGAAAGAATTGGCAATTTTTAGTAACATCTTAGTTCATAAGTACGGCGGTCTGTTTTTTAAGCACTGTATAGGTTCATTTCACGCAGAAATAGTTTTTTTCTTTTTGCAGAGTTTGCAATTTCTTCTTTAACCCTTCAAATGTCTGGCACAAATGGCTGGCCAGCGAATATTAAATTTTCCAAAGAATGATATGCTTACCTTCCTAGGAAGCGAAGGCGTTCGTCCTCCCTCAGGCCATCGCCATAATAATTATGGCACTGTTGCACAGCGAGCAGTATGGCCCTGTGTGAATTGTAAACAAAATATCTATTCTGGCAGGCGTGTATAAATTAAGGACACATTTGAAATGTCTAGACAACTCATACGCAGTATTCATTGCTTAAAATTGCGCTCTATTTTGTTGAGGAGGTCCAAGTTTTTTTACCTACCACTTCATTCACTTATTCAAACGCGACAGGCACAAAATTAACTTCAGTGAACTTAAATTTTCGAAGTCACAGTAAACTCACCTTTTTTGCACAAGAGTGAGTTCTTTGCAGTACGGAATGTCCGAGTCGTCTTCGTAATCGTAGATGTACGGGGAGCATGGAGACCTGATGGAAACAGTAAGGAAATTTTTCTGTTCTTGGGCTACCGTAGAAACCAGTAAGGGGAGAAAATACCGAGTACGGATTCCTGTCAATAATACTGGTTAAATTATACCGCATTCGGCGTTTGGAAATGAGTGCCAAGTGATCAAATCAAAAGGCTTTTAGTGCAGAGCCTTTTCCTTTATCTTTGTCTGCCTGCCTTTATTTGACTAGATCGTCTGTTGCACAGAATGCAAACATTCACAAAGTAATGCCCATTGCAATACCGCTTGCAGTGTACTCAGGCGAAACATTACTTGCATGGTATAAAGCTCAACCTTTCTTCTTCCTCATACATTTCCACGGTAATGCGTGACATACGCCACGGTTCGAACTAGAAGGCGAACGTGCAATTGGCGTCTTACGCAGAACCCGAGTTCCGCGGCAGGGCAACAACCGTAAGCAATTTATTGCACGTTGACTGTATTTGAAGATAAACAAGCCAGCTTGGAGGTTAACTTCAAGCTCGCTAATCCTCTGCACAGCTGCCAGAGAAAGCGACTGGGTTTTGTACAGTTCTGATGTGAATGGAGACTAAAATGGGTACAATTCTGTGCAGAGAAGGCACAATACACTCGAAATGTACAAAAGTGGACTGAGTCCAAAGGCCTCAGAGACCTCAGTAGAGGATTCATAATTTCAAACGTGAAATCTAAACCTAAATAAAGTCTCTGCACGGCTGTCTCCACGCTGAGTGAAACCAAAGAGCGAGCCAGTACGAGTACTGCTATCAGAGTTGAAAATGAGAAGCTCATATCTAAATGGCAGGAACTTGAGCAGTATTAGGGATGAAAAAGCTTGAAATAAAAGCCTTTCTTGAAGAATTGGATGCATAGAAAGCTGATGTAAGGACTGGGGAGGTTCTTCCATGAAGTCTGCACCAAACTGACATCCCGAAGGCTGGTCTGCTGAACACTGCAGTTTTGTTCGTACAAAAAAAAACAGAAATAACCTGCTTTCTTAGACAAAAAAAGATGCCTAACTTCGCAGCACTAGTGTTTCTGATAAGTGATGTGACCTACATTAGGGAACGCCTGACTTGAACCAACAAAATCCTTCTTAGTGCGGCACGAAAAAAAAGTAGTATGGAAACTGGAACTTTTCGTCGGCGTCCAGCTGCAAAGTATGAATACAAAATAGAAACTACACCTGTTATGCAAATTGCTGTGCCGTCAGAGCTGTCTACAGTTGATATATTTTTTCTTTTTACTCCACGGCATCTCAAACTTCAAAACCCTTGGAGGCTTATGACATTGACAGTTTCTCCAATATGGTTAACCTTTGCATAAAGTTAAGAGCAATGCATATTGATCCATGAAGTATAAAGAACAAACTACATAAATTTTATTGTGCATTGAAAACACTTGAAGATAAATGGGACATCGCGGTCTTGTTAAAATTAGCTGACTAAATATGACAGCATTCCTACTTTACATGGATATCGTTCGCAGCTCTTAGGAAGCCAACAAAAAGGTGTGGAGGAGAGCAACTTATTTTGAATATTTTTTTAATTTTCCGTTGCTCAAGAGTTTTTAAAATTTATTGTGGGTTTAAAAACACTCTATATTCACATAGGAAAGATGACTAAGTCTGTTATAAAAAAGCCATCGAGTACCGACAAGAAAAGCCTTAGTGAATTCCTTGACCACTTGCTTGAACTTGCTTGACATATTAATTCAAAGTTGCGCGAAACGTGGTCAATAGAAACAACAAGATCATGACTATATCACTGCTGCAAAAGGCACATAAACCGACCAAAAGGGCTATTACCTACTGGTGATAGTCTGCGTGACACTGGTATTTCAAATATACCTAACGCTGACTTAGCAACAAGTGTTATCAGTGCTGACCAAGGTGACTATCTGTCTGTTTTATATGTCACATGCACACAAGCCAGCAGCAAAAATAAAACGCATCATTAAGGTTTCCACCCCGAGCAACACTCCTATACGATAGAACAATTTAGATATCTGGTTTCATCATTAAATTACCGAGGCATCTACTGGGCGTTCAATGCGAACAAGGCACGTAACACTTTTCTTACGCACATACTCGCTTGCTGTGATCTAGCATTTACGTTAAGGGCGATTGAACTAAAACGCAAGAAGACTAGGAAAACATAGATATATCCTTATTGCGTTCTTTCTTTATCACCGTTAATAGAAATAAGGCTGAAGACTTAGACAGACCTGCGGACAGGGCGCTTGCCCACAAACCACTCAAAAGCTAATCGCACCTGTTTATTTACACCACCAATTACAAACCTAAAGCTATGTTAAGCATAAAAACTGAAAACGCATTGCTTAGCGCTTTCGTACGAGGTAATGATCAGCATCTTTTTAAGAAACATGCAAAGAGTTCAGAAGGATGTTACTAATTGGTGTCAACAAAACTTGACTCAGGTACTATGGAAGCCTCTTCTCTGACCTGAGAAATAAAGAGAAAGTAATATGTGACGCAGTGAACACGATAAAAAGTAGGAATAAAGAAAATCGACTACGGAAAACATTATGCAACCGAAAAGCGCAATGGAAATACAGAACGCAGTGCATAAATTGAAAAACAGTACAGCCTCAGAAGTTGAGGGAATTGCACTCGGAGATGTTAAGATTGTTGCCTGTGGGGTATATAATATGCTTGGTTTTAATATTTTCACTTTTCTTGTGGCGACTGTGCGCACGAGTTAAAATTGAAAAAGTGACGCGGCCTACAAAGATGAATAAAAGTAAGCAGTTAATTACGAATTTTAGTTAATCTTTACGTTTACAATGAAAGCTATTGCTCGCCTGCTCTCTTGCTCGCCTGGGGCCATATAACCGAAGTCAGAAAAACTGCTCATGTGTACTGCTTTTTGTTTGTTTACGAAAAATTCAGAATTTTGAACCCCCATATAGGTGCTGCATATGCACGGGTGAAGTAAAGAATGATTAGTGCAAGTTAAAGAGACCCTAAGAGCAGAAGTACACAGCGCGGTGCTGGGGTCACGAACAAGCTGTTAGCGACAGTGCTAAGCCGTTCCCTCGTTTTCAGCAGGGAAGGTCGGAAGGAAGCAATTGCTGGCAAGCGCACTGATTCCAAAACATTGCAGTGCCACTATTTTGCGAAACACTTTGGCCCACTGTCCTTCGCTCTGCGCATGGCCTTTGTTTCTAGCGACGTTGGCGTGAGCAGATATCCTCATTTTTAGCATTATTTCATCATAGCCAAGACTTTAATCAACAGAAAAATTGATGATGGCCTAGCTCTGCTAGGTCAGGATATACGTAGCGTAAGCGCGGCGACATCTGGTTCAGAAGAGTTAATATATGAAAGGCGCGCATTCCCTACATGTACTTTTATTCACGGTTAAACCTTGAGCCGTCGTGGCAGAGTGGTAGCGCGTCCGCCTCAAACGTGGTGCGGAGGAGCTGCCGGCGGCGCGGCGCCATGGCTGGTCACGCGATTGGTCACATGAGCAGCCACGTGGTTGGTCACGTGGTGCGGTTTTCAGAGGATGCGACGACTGGCAAGGCGCGCGTGGCGGCGGCTCCGGCGAGCGAGCTGTGCGCCGTGTGACGTCACTGCTCCTCGCGCATGCGCCGCACGGCTCTCCAGGAACCACGCGAAACTGCTCAACCTCGGCCAGTGTAGCTTACGCTACAAAAATAGAGAAGTCTTTGCAGGCGATGACTGTATGCTGAAATTCATAGACCGATGATAGGGAACGGCCTGCAACTCTCGTTATCGCTGTGTTCTTGAATCGCAGCGCCGCGAGTTGCTATTGAGCCCTACAGTTATGGGTCACTTGTGATAACCTTTTTTTTACTTGCCTTTGTTTTATTGCGGAGAACAGCCTCTGGCACATGTGAGCCGCAACCGAATCCCCTAGCTCTGCTATTAGCCAGCGGCTCGAGGCTACACTCTAGGTGAAAGTTAGATTTGCATGCATCCATGTGTTATAACGAAGAGAGGCGATCGGTGAGAAACTCTTCACATATGCGCCAAAATTACTTTTCATATGTCCCGCAGAATTTATTCTCTGATAATACGTGGTGCCAACTCAATGAGCCATGAAAATATACCTCTAAACATTGAAAACTTATTCTCATAATACCTTATTTTACAGTAAATACTTTCTAGTTTTGTTCCAGTTTAATTAATAATTTAACAATTATGCGAAGTAAACGAAGTCAGCAGAGACACAGGGAAGGCTTTTCAGGGAAGGCTTTAAGTAACTCTCACAAAATAGGTTTTTTGAGGTACAAATATGGCTTTTTCAGCAGAGTATTACCAGTGACGGCGGGCACCAGAAAACCGGTGAATCATTCTAGCTAGTAATCTGCTTAGCTAATTTTTTTCATGACTAACTTTTTAATCATTACAATTAGGCGCCTAGTTGCAATGACAGATTTGTAATTAAAAATTTCCAGTCGATCGTTAGTAATAGTCATACCAATTTTTATAATCCAGAAAACGCGTTTACCCTTGGCGCAGTGGTTCGACAAAATTTGGCTTTTTCGTCTAGTTACGTGCACTGGAAACGTTGCTTTGCCTGCATGCTTCCCGAAAGTGCATGCTTTTCGGCACGATGTAGCCAAATTTCGTCGAGCTACAGCGCCGAGGGTAATAGCGTTTTCTGAATTATAAAAACTGATATGGCTATTGCTAACGAACGGCTACAAATCTCTAATTCTAACTAGGCACCTAAGTCTAATAGTCAAAAAGTTAATTATTAAAGTTATTTAACAGCTTACTACTTAAAAGACTTCACTAGTCTTCTGTTTTCCGCCAACGCTGGTAAACTGTTCTGCAAAAGTCATATTTTCACGCCAGAAAACCTATTTTTGTAAGCTCCTTAGTATTCCCTTAAACACCTGGCTTAATTGCCAGTGAGTGTTTCTTGCCGACCTTCTCCACTCTTCTCAGCAGTTTACATTTCACAGTTCCCTCCGTTAGGCTGGTAATTACAATATTATCTGTTTGATGACACTGTTCGCCTCTTTCTCTGTGAGAAACATATGCCTCCAGACTTAAATGTCCCGTTTCATCGCACTTACTCTCTTATTTCGGTCCTCATGACAGTAACTTCTTTTGCAACATATACGACTTCGTCACACAGCCTTGAACAGATTTCGATACCGTCCTCTATTACCTTAGTCTCATTTCTAATTCCTCACGCCGTCAGCAACCAGGGTTTGAAAGTCATAAGCTTTAGCAAGGTGTTATAATTTTCGGAGCCCCTTCCGTCGTTTCTAAAAATTTTCGCGCCATTTTGCTTGCTTCAATATTAATGGCTGCCCAGTAGACTATTGCTAAGCAGAACTGAACGAAAATATGGAATATCAAAATAACGCTTAGTTTGTTTACTTACCTGCACCTGTACACTAATGATTTAAAAAATGATATTTAATAAATATGCTCACCTTACCAATTCCTTAGCCATGGAGGGTGGGAATGCTATACACAGGCAGTATTAGTGATTGCTTTGAGCCCTCTTTGTCCAAGGCATTCGTCGTCTGTCTGCTCCTCGCCTGCTATCGTCGGCCTGACAGAGTCAACAGTCGTCAGCTGATGTCTCCAGGTATGAATCAAGTGCACTGCACTTGCCTGAGTACAGTGCAATAGACGATTCGTACACTGACCTCGGCTGTTTTTCGATTTTTACCGGCTCGACCTTATCGGCTTGGGACACTCTGTTCATTGATACCGACGACGCTCGGGCGAAGCAGTTGCACTCACTGCTTGCAAGGCTGATAATTTTGGCACCAACTATCCTGCTCTTGGTTTTTTTCTTGCTTTGTTGAAAACTGCGGCAACGCACCCTCTATCTCTGGCCAAAGTTCTTTCGCAATGCGTCCGATAGTAATCCTGGCCGACAAAAGAACCGGAGATAAAGGGAGAAAAAAACTTTATGCGTTTCATGCGGGCATCCCTTGTTTAAGTGGTTGTTTTGAGGATGGGGTTGGTCAAGGTACGACTGCTATTCAATAATCAAGTCGTACGGGCCACACAGGTCGGCAATAACGCGGGCCGTATTTTAGAGGGAAAGGCTACCTAGCTCTTCGGAGGATATGGGACGTGGAGGCGCAGGTGTTCATGTGATAGGTACTGCGGTGACTGAGTGGCGCATGGAGAAGACCAATATTCCTTTCGCGTCTGAATTTATTTCGGTAACATCCAGGAGTATCTGTTGCTTTATTCAGCTTTTACCAGCCAAAGATTCAAAATTACAACGATATCGGGCACATGCGTGGCATGCTGAAGCGCTGAACCATGGCTTGAGGTGATGGCAAGGGATGACGGCAGGGAAAACTAGTTGCGACTATAATGAACCCGGCTTATTACCTTTAGCCGTCTATCGCAACGCTAAGACAGTCTAATTTGACAAAACTGACTTGATTAAGCTGCTCTGAATGGAAATTCGGGGAAGCAATTAGCAAAAATTAAAATGCCCCCAACGTTTTTTTAATTGCTTAAGATCACACATATGCATAGTACTTTATAATAAAACTCCACGAGTTTCAAGGTGCAGCCTTGAAGCTTGCAGCGCAGGTGCTCGTCTACAGGAAATATCGTCAGACTCTTTTGGCATTCGCGCAGGGCGCGATGGTGAACACTGCGTCACCACGGACCCGAGCACCCGCGCCTAGCCGCGCGTGGCATCGCCCTGTTCGGGGAAAAAGGTATCCTGGCGGTTGAGACGATGCCGAGAGTTTGGACCTTTAGGGTCTTTCGGCGGAGGCAAAACACCACTTTCGCCCCAGCTTTCTGTAGATGACACCTCCTGCCTAACCCGACCGGGAGGAATCAGCAGTGGCCTTTTCCTCTCCTCCTCTTCATCTTTCGTTTTCCTTTCTTCTTTCCCACAACTGTCCTTTCTCCTATTCCCTGCTTGGTTTTTCCTTTTTTCCTGGCTGCGAGGGTTAACCTTGTGTGGCGACTACCCTGACTGCGTCATATTTGGCTATAGTTGGGGTGTACAGCTGGCGTTGGCAGGACTTGCAAGTTCCTGTCCTCGTTGGGCTCCATGGTGGGTGGCTGGCAGCACAGCCGAACACATACATTTTATGGCTCTGCCTCTCCCACAAAACGACTGCCCTCACAAAAGAGAGCGAAACAATGCAAATGCACAATTTTATCCAAAAACCAAGAACATTTACAAAGTACCATGTTCTTCATAATGAAGAAACAGAAAAACCGCAAGAACCATGTCCGCATTCTTAATGTCCAAGTGTACAACTGGTACCTTGGGTCCAGGCTACAAGCTATACAAAACGCTTTGTGATGGCCTGCTGCTTGAAATAAGAGACATAACCCGGTCTCAAAATTTTACAGCCTAGTGTGCATCGGGGAAATCCCTGTCTCAGTTACAGCACACCACTCTAAACGCCATCCGCGGGGAAATTTCTGAATCGGATTTCATCCACCGCACTGAGAAAGAGATACTTGAGGGTCTCAGAGAACAATATCTGATAAATGTATATGTTAATAAATTAAGGAACGAATACAAAGAGATACCCACAAAACATCTATTCCTGACTTTCAACTCGAGCACACTGCCTGAGTCCATAGAAGCAGGCTATCTCAAAATAAACGTCAGACATTACATGCCAAATCCACGAAGATGCTTCAAATGCCTAATGTACAATCATGGCTCGCAAAGCTGCCGTGCCCGCGAAACTTGCGCTAAATGTGCCTCCAAAGACCATGCTTCCGAAAACTGTGAAGGAGCAGCACCTCGCTGCGCAAACTGCGAAGGCGATTACCCCGCGTGTTCAAGGTTATTTCCCTCATAGAAGAACAAGAAAGAGATCATTACAATGATGACAAAACAAAACATCACAATTAAGGAAGCGCGGCGACTCTTTCCACTCAAAGAACAGCTTCAACTTTTTCTCTAAAACTAACTTTCCTGATGTAGTGCGCAGGGGCGGTGCACCACGTGACACCGCGCCACCTGCCCGGGTCACATATGTTATGGCAGGGCCATCCACGCCCCAGGCAGGAACAGTGAAAGCTGCGCTGCCATCTCCAAAACAGGGACCTGTGGTCTAGGGGTCGGCACCCCGCAGGACCTCCCCCACCGGGAAGGCCCCAAACTGACGCTTACGCGGCTTCGCGGTCCTCCAGCACCTCTGATGTGGTGATGCATGTAACTGTCAGTCCGCCCGCTTTGCAGCAGCGGAACAGGCTTCTTGAGCGAAGAAAAGACAGTACCCCAGTAACGGGTCCAGAAAAGAAGTAAATCCCTTCGATCCCCACCAAAAAGCATACAAACATGACCTGCTTGATTTAATGGCAGTGTAGAGGTCCAGGGCCCGTGGCCAGAGGGGGGGGGGGGGGGGGGGATTAAGCGGCTTCATCCCTTCCCCCCCCCCCCCACAGAAATTTTTTCGCACTGTCACGCACCGCTTACCAAAACAACCACCGGCGCCGGAAGCCATTCTGGATTTCGTCACCTATACAGTGTCTTTTTCAAACTAGAAAACACCTTTTAGCGTGAACGTTGCTATCTCGGGTTGGATTTCGTGGCAACGCCCATGCACCTGGAGTTATGTAAATCAAGGGGCCCCATCCTAGCACTAACTTTCAAGGGCTTATCGATGGCTCGCTGTTGCGACTAACATTTCGGTGCAATTACTCGCAATAGGTACATGACCGGTGGCAGCTGCTGGTGCGCAGTACACTGGAACGAGGGACAGCGTCCTTGAGATTTTTCTCTGGCCGTTGCATATGTACAAAAATGTAAAAGTTCTTTACCGAAAAACAATCATTAAAATACTTGTCGTCTACTTGCTAATTTCATGGGCTTTACGTTTTTCCTATCAGCGGCATGCACTGCTTTGCTGCTTCCGGACCGATATAGTTCTAGTTTTCGTGTGATATTTTCTTTACTTATTAAATTCGCAAAACAAGGAAGCATTGGTATCAGTTATGTCTGGCACGAGTGAACGATAAGGGGATAGTTGGTATGACATGATTACAAGACATAAAACTGCGCATGGGACAAGACACAGAAGGGAAGCAAACAGGACGAGCTCGTCCTGTTTGCTTCTCGCTTTTTTCTTGTCCCCTGCTCAGTTTTATATTTTGTAATCATGTCCGCCACGACATTTATGAGATACGATCACATTCTTTTATTTTAGGAAATACATATTTGACTTGTCTGGACAGTGCGTAGCATTATCTAATACACAATGGCATTGTCAACGGCAATGGCAATGCAGTCATTACTGTTGTGTTTGATCCTTCCACAAATTCTGTGAGGAGGCAGCGCTGCAACATAGGCCCCCCCCCCCCCCCCCAACTTCCGAACAAAATTTCTGGCTACGCCACTGTAGATGACTGCACAGTAATTACAGTGAGACAACACATATTCCAGGGTCAATGCTGCCTGTAGCTTTATGTCTTCAGGAAGCCAACCTTGGTCGGCAACATGTGAATATCCTGAGACATGGTATAACATTCCGATGCGATCGCGAGCAACGAAATAGAATCTAGGGAGGCGTCGCGATTGTCGTTGCGTCCCTGCTCAAGAAATCAAACTGAAAACAAAACTTGTGGCGGTTGCTGTCAGCATCGTCAGCTACAAAACAATAATAATCTGTTCTGTATATCTTCCTTCACATTTATTACTAACAGTCTGTGATCTAGAAGAACTGATCGATGAAATTCCAGAGCTATATCAGGTAGTTGGGGATTTTAATGCTCACTATCTTTTTTGGGGAAGCGAACGCAGTGACTCTAGAGGCCAAACTATAGAAGCTTTTATCCTCACAGATAATGTTTGTCTTTTAAATGCGGGGAAGGCGACATACTACTCGCCAACCTACGAAAAAATGAGGTGTCTAGATTTTCCTTCTAATTCACCATCTGTTTTTAGCAATTTTAAATGGGATGTCATCAACAACCGATATGGCAGCAATTACCTTTCTGGGCTAACCACCTTATCATCTAAATCGGGGATCATCCTAACAAAACCGTGACGTTGGAAGCTTCATTTAGCAGACTGGCAACTTTTTAAAGCACAAGCTATTTTACAAAGTATAGGTTTAGAAAATCTCAGTATCGATGAGATAAATGAGAAGTTCACAGAATGTACCATAACTGCCGCACATCTAGCTATATTCCTCAGGCTTCGGGAGTGGTGGGACAAAACGACAAAGTGCGGTGTACACAAGACTAAAAGGAAGCAGAAAACAACAAAATGGAGCTTGGGGTGCATTTCGTCGCTACCCGACAGAAGAGACCCTCGTAAATTTAGCAAAAGCTCGGTACGTCGGTCGCAGTGCCGAGAAAGCATCATGACAGAGCTATGTCTCATCAGTAAACAGTCAAATCACAACTAAAGAAATTTGGGAACAGGTTAGAAAATTAAATGGCAATTTCTCATCGTTCAGAATTCCTCTTTTGACAACACTTGGCAAACAAATAAACACAACAGAACCGGCAGACATTTTAAGGGAACATTTCCCTGAAGTTCCCAGTCGTCACACTATACGCAGTCTTTTTCAAAACACAAAAATAGCCGAAAAACAAAGACTCCCATCAAGTGCAGGTGCTAATGAGCAATACAATAGATATTTATGAATAACAATATACAGACTACTGTCTGCCAGAAAAATAACTGCTCCAGGACCCGACCAAATACACTATGAAATGCTGGCCAATCTTTCTCAGCCTGCTGTAGAGGCACATTTAAGATTATTTGAAAAAGTTTGGGTATCGGGAAAAACACCCGAAGCCTCGAAAAAAGCTAATGTTGTATTATTTCTTAAACCCGGGCAGCCACTAACCTCTCCTAGCTGTTATAGACCCATAGTCCTTACCTCTTACCTTTGAAAGTGTCCTGAATATAAGATTACCTTTTGTCCTTCAATCCTGTGAACTTCTCGACATTCATCAATGTGGTTTTAAAAAAGAATAATCCATTACAGTTCAGCCAGTTTGTCTTAAAATGACTGTACAAAATGTTTTTGTTCATAAACAACACGGTCTTCTTGTACTTTTCGATTTATAGAGGGTATAAGACACGACCTGGAAGTTCGAGATTTTTCAAGACTTCGCCGAGCTTGGAATTCGAGGCAGAATGCTGAACTGCCTTAAAGACTTCTTATCTAACCGTTCATTCTATGTGCGCCTAGGTGCAACCCTTTCGGTGAATTTCATTCAGGAAAAAGGAGTACCTCCGGCGTGTATTTTAGTGCAACTCTCATTGTTGTAAAAACTAATTGTCTTAGTAAAATCATCCCAAGGTTCGTTATGCATTCCGTCTATGTGGACGACCTTCAGATAGCTTGCACATCCTCCATTATATCAACACGAGATATTCAAATACAATTAACTATAAGAAAACTGGCAACATGGGCAGACAAAAATAGTCTCCACTTTTCTCCACAGAAATTGGTGGCCATTCTTTTCTTACTGAAACGAGGCTTGCAGGCAGATCCCAACCTACAATTTGGGAGCCTCGATGTCCTTCCGCAGCCAAGAAAGGCTACTGAGGTTACCCGGCCCTCTTTAAAGATTTTACTTGTAGCCATTTATAAAATTTGTATATGTGTTCACTGGGTAAAATAATGTTTGAGGGCCGCTAGAGCAAGGATTATTTTTGCATTTCTATAATATTCAACAAAAGACTTTTCCTATACCTTGTTCTTGGCGCATGATGGCCTCAGTTGCCTATGTGCCATAAAATACAACACACAATCCACCCTATACCCGAACGAAATAGAGTTACTCGTGAAAAGTGAACATAACTTTCTAGGCGTAACACTTGACAGAAAGCTCACTTTCCTGTGTCACATAAGCTCGTTGAAAAAGAAAGTCTCTTAGTCCCTGAACATTCTCAACGTGCTGTCGCAAAAACAGTGGGGTGCCGACAGGGCATGCCTCACAAATTTACCGCTCTGTAGTACGCGCTACCCTGGATTATGGATGCACAGTGTATGAGTAAGCGAGACCATCCTATCTTAAACGGCTGGAACCGATCCAAAATTTAGGCTTTCGCCTTTCTACTGGTGCATACAGTACGTCGCCCATAGGCAGTCTTTACGAAGAAACTAACGAGCCATCACTTACAGACAGAAGAACGATGTTCACGTCTTCATGTTTTCTGAAAATCCGCTCACTACCTAATCACACCTGTCACCAGATAGTCACAAAGTGCCCATACACCCCGCACCTCCACCACTTGTAATTAGGAGCGTCTGGCAAAGCACTACGTCGCGAACAACCAGCGGTACAGTCCAGGCACAGACCAGAGGCAGCGGTCAGTCCCGAGCACGCCCGAGGGACGGAGCGTTCGGCGCTTCTCGTCCTCTTCTTCGTCAAGCGCCAGCCTCTGAAGATTCTGGAGCCGATGGCCAGTCTTACAGAACGCTATTTAACAACATACCGCAGTCTGCTAGGCCACTGCTCTTGCGTTTTGAAGAGATGTGCCAAAACGTCGGCCTACTGGACACATTACCTGGCATTGCTAGGAGGTAAGGTCCACTGACTCCATAGTACCGCCTTTCTGCAATCTGTGATTTTATTCTTGCACCGTTACGTAAAAGAAAAACTCCACATCAACATAGCGCAGTGGTGTACCCACTGCGCTTCCAACGTAAACATCTGTTTCTGAGCCATATGCAGGTGTGAAAGCACTGTATTTTTCCTTAATCGCAAGAAATTCTTGTATTAACTTGTATACAAGGCAGCTGGAACGAAATAGTGAGGTTTCCACAGTGCGCATCAATTTCCACTGCCGAATATTACGCCGTCTGTGTTTTGACCACATAGTAAACGAGAACCTCGCAAATAGCATTATTTACTCGGACTCCTTAAGCTTACTTAGTGCTCTCCGCTATAGAAATGCAATCATTCCTATACTTGGTGACATCATGCGCAATACTGTAACAGCCACAGCTCAAGGACTTGCTGGATAAAGCTCTGCTGGATGAAGAATCATATCAGAATTAAAGGCAACGAGAGAGCAGACTTCTGCGCTGCTCAAGATCGTGACAAGCAAATAAAAAAACTAAACGCACCATTTAAAGATTGCTTGCACTTCGTGCACCTTAACTTAAGGAAAATATCAGTCAGCTTGGAACAAAGAAGAAAATAACAAACTACACGTTGTAAAACTAGTTCTAGCAGAATAGAAATCCTGGTCCCAAGAGGAACATTTCAAAGTGATTATCTGCCGCCTTGGTATAGGTCAGGCACACCTCACACATAATTTTCTACTAAGAAAGCAAGAAAAACATCAATGTGAACTATGCGAAGACGAGCTAACCATAAACCGTATTTTACGTTCATGCAGAAAACACGAAACACTAAGGAAAAAAGCATGTTAGAGTTTTTACAATGAACATATACCATTCCATCCAACTTTACTCTTAGGTAAACATGCACTTGTTCACATTTCACAGGTTTTTAAGTTGTTAAAGGCACCAGGTATTTTAAACATATTGTGTATTTGATAACATAGGGTCACTTACTACACTAAGCAGACATTTTAATCGCACTTCAACCACTCCCTCAGTCTTGAGAAAAAGGCTGAGGTCTTTATTTGACTGCTTGGTAGCCTCGACATCTTTGTCTAGCCGTGTATGATTTCAGGGGTTACCTTAATTTTTTTAAAGCTTTTACTAGTGGCCATTTTTAATATTACTTCCCTTTCGTAACTTTTAGCACTGAAACCAACGTTTTATGCCATATACTCTACCGATCACTTTTTTATATAAAATTGAGCACAAAACATTCTTTGTATAAATATTCCAAAATAAACTTCAATTCAATTCAATTGAATTATACCTTGTGCTTGGCGCATGGTGGGCATAGCTGCCGATGTGCCATTATAACCCAAGAAACACACATATGATTCTTTTTAACAAAAATTCACGACGTTTACACTGCTTGCGTGAATCGCGAATATAAGCGCAAGCTCTGTTCACACATTGCGAACGCTTTAAACCTCCGTTCTTTTCACCCATTCGTCACGGTACGGTCCAGGTGTGCACTGTCATGCCTTCCTCGGGACACTACGTGGGCTTCCTGGCACGAGTGAAGGTGGAGGCTACTGGCGACGAGGCGAAGTAAAACTGGACGGACCGGTTCGCGCGTATACCCTCAAGCCTGGGCATCAGGTGCCGTTTTTCACTGGGCTTCTGGAACGCTCCTCAGTGTCTTTGCGCGACGCACAAGCACGCTTTGTAACATCTGAGACTGTTTATATATGCCCTGTCATCCTTCTGCAAGTACAAAAAGTCATCTGGGCATCGCTGCGCTGTTTACGTATCATGTAACAGCCAAAAGAAAAGCAGCAGCCGTGTTGTGGAGCGCTGCATGCTCTGTGCGCAACATGTGTCGACATCTCTGACGCCGCGGAGAGTTCAGCCTGCGTCGTTTACACCGGGTGTTAAAATTTCCTACCTGCGCCAGATATAGATCGCTGCAGTGCATAGAACGAGTAACGAGGCAAGTGCGAAAACACTAATCAGTACTGTGTTTGAAGCGGTAGATCTAGTTACGTGGCCATCGCAATATATTTAGCATTCAATGACCGCGTTTTGGGAACATGGCGGCATGCTGGTGACATTCGGGACGGGGCAGCTGGTGTGTCGCGGGCGGGTGACGTCAATAAACGTCTCCGTTGTTGGTATAGAAGCCGGTTTCCTTGCTGCGAGGTTATGTGCTCCGCAAAGGTGCCCTACTTCACGTGTGGTGACGGCTGGTCGGGGCCTCGATGCTCGAAGTCACGCTGGTCGATGGCCTATATCCGCCGTAGTAACCTCAAAACTGACCGAGTGAAAGTCTGTGCCAATGCTTCTCAACGAAAGCACAAGAATTGCAAGTGCAGCCCACGCCTACTCCGTTTGTTTTTTTGTGTTTATACGCTGGCGGCATCCATCTATGTGGTCGCACTGAAATATCATGGTGGCGGTGACCCACAAAGGCTGTTTAATTTGTTCGACTGATGTGTTACCCGAGGCACTATACTTTGATGTTTGCACTTTTTAATTTACATTAACGATCTGCCTGATAGTATCGTTTATCACATCCGCCTATTCGCTGACGATTGCGTCATCTACCATCCCATCAAAACAGTTCTGACTCTCGCATACCTGAAGGCAACCTTAAACGTGTTGAAGCCTGGTGCGAGAAATGGTTAATGTCATTAACACTAATAAAACGTCTTTACTCTCTTTTTATCGATGCCAGTGCTATTAAACCTTCAGGTATGTCATCTGTGGCTCCTAAATTTTGTCTGCCCGCTCAAATCAATACCTTGGCATCACCTTTTCTAGCGCACTTACTCAGTCTGCACATGTAAAGAACATTACTAACGATGCTAACTGCACTCTTGCCTATCTCTTTAGAAGCTTCCGCCTCACCCCTGCCTCCACTAAAACGTTAACGTATCTCACATTTCTTCGGCCTAAGCTAAAGAATTTGCATGCTCAGTCTGGGATTCTCATCAACCTTTTCAACATCCTCGAATCAGTTAAAAATCATGCAGCTAGATCTATTTTAAGACTACTTATCACTCCTGCGTAACTGCTCTTAAATCTCAAGACACCTTACTAATCTCTAATTGAGACATTGCATCTTTTAGCCTTTGCCTTTTTCACAAACTTTATCATTCCTCACAAGATATTTCAGTCATCTACCTGCTCATCACTTATCAATTCGCATCAGACATCACAATGCCGTCTACCCTCCTCCAGCACAGACTACAGCTCATCTTTGCTCGTTCTTTGTCAAAACTGCTGGGGACTGGAACAACCTGCCAGTCGACTCTGCGCACCACTATAATCCATCTCAATTCAAATCAGCCATCGAATCATTCCTCAAATGATCAATCGGCCCATCCCTCGTGCAATTTCGGGGCATTTTAGGCACTGATAATAAATAAATAAATAAATAAATAAATAAATAAATAAATAAATAAATAAATAAATAAATAAATAAATAAATAAATAAATAAATAAATAAATAAATAAATAAATAAATAAATAAATAAATAAATAAATAAATATTGGTTGTAACCGCCTCGCTTGCGTTTCTAGCCCAAGTGCTGTATAAATGGATAACGCTTAATTAAGGTTGCCCGAATCATCGTATGCCCCAAATTTTGTAACACCGCGGGCCCACACGTGCGTAATTGATAGTTCGCAACAAGTGCCAGCCTCGGAAGGTTCCAGATCGTGCCTTGACAAAACCATATCAGACGTGCTGCTATCTGTACACACGGCACAAAAGCGAGCATTTGAACAGTTTGTAGCAATGCTCCTGCTTTATCGAAGCCTTTATCGTTTTTTAGCTTTATCGTTTTCGCACACTTTTAATATGTAGTTTGAGAAAATTGCGCGCGAAGTTCTTGCATTAACCAGCCCTTACCGAAGGCGTTCGTTGCGGTGGTAGACAAGGGGCCTGCAATAACCATCGCCAGTGAACACAACCGCCTCTCTGAAAGTCTGATCATGATAAAATCCATGACAGCAAATTACGTCTTTAATTATGGCGTCGTTCAACGTTTTGAAAAGTGCCGTTTGGCGCTGCTCCCATATGCGCCCTGTCTGCTCTCGCCTCTAGTAGTCCCCCAAACAGGTACTTCTCTCAGCGATCAACAGATGAGGGCACAGCGCTTTAAAAAAAAAAAAACGGCTCCCAAATCTGTCTCTTGTTCTGGTCTATAGAAATATACAACAGACAGGCTCTAGGAGCCCCAGTCACCATTTAGCGGCCAGAACCTAGCAAGCAACGGTGGGAGCATACGATTGCTGCTGAAGAAGAGAGGGACAGCACACCGCGAACCGAGAAAAAAAAGTATGATAATTCTTTCGGCACCATTGCATGCCCTGGATCAACACCCATCCCCACTAGGTCATACTGAATAGCTATATTTTGTGTGCTTTCAGCTCTGGTTGCTTTTTCACATCGATGGTAGCGCAATCTCGAGGCGGCTGTACTACCAGGGCGCGCAGAAAAGTACAAGCGTGAAGTGGCTTTTGCCCGCTTTCTTCGACTCGCAAAGTTGCAGTCACGAACAAGCGAGGTATGCGGTTCATGCATTCCTTCAAGTAGGATATGATTTAATCCTATGAGTCACTGGCTGATATTACGAGTTCTGGGGTGAACGAATTCAGCGATCGCTGCTTCCCATCAGAAATGGGGTGATATATTATGGAATCAGCTGTGCCGATGCAGTGATAAATAAAGAGGCGTTTCCAAGCAAGTGAAACAAATAGTCGCAGTCTGTATTCGAACTACAGCTGGGCAGCTCGCTTCCTCTCTATGGCTGCTTTTGTGGCTCGAGCAGCTGCCGCGATCGGCTGCTTTTCTACCAGCTGCGCAAAGCTTCCTCGGCGCGTCTCGAAGCTCGTACTCCTAGTCGTGCAGCTGTGTTCTGGTGTCTCTAGAATTCGGGTTGGCCAGCACGTTGACTATCCTGCCCCATATTGGCTGCTTGGCCATGTCCAACATTCTCGGAGAAAAAATGTGAAAATTTGGAAATACTAAGATACTGTTGTGGACATATTGAAGGCAATAGTCAATTCTTCTTATACGTAGCAAAATATTTCTTTCGAAGTGTTTCCACCGATCGCATCGAACAGTTAAGACGGCCATAGAAAGCCAGCGGGGAACGCTTTTAACGATAGTGAAAACGTTATTAGAAAAAATTAAGACTGCCGCCGGGTGATCTGCCGCAATATTGATTGTTATAGTGAAATATTACGTTATGTGAAAAAATTGCGTTCATAGAAGGTTTCCCGCTCAAAAATATTTTTGTCAAGAATTGTTGGGTATCGTGCAGTCTTGCTTTTTTCTTCGGTCTCAATGACACATTCGGGTGCCTTGGACGCCTTGCCATTTTCATGTTCGATGACCTAAAGCTACCACTCGCAGCATATGCATGCCTTCGTGTCCCTTGACTCCTTCTGTTCTATAGGACTGCCACGGACTGCCATTTGGTCCGACGCTAGGAAACGTAAAACTAACGGTTGAAAGGCGGCAACGGTTGCGATATAATGATTAGTCAGTCATATATCTAATTAACTACATATAGTCAGAGGTAGTGAAGGAGTGGCGGAGTTAGGTTGTGTTTATCTGCGTGGTCTTTTATGCTATTGGAGTGCAAGTTATCAGCTGGGTGCTTTCTAAAGAGGCTGCGCAGGCACCCAGTCTTGCTCCGACCCGTATGCCTTAAAGCTTTATTAAATAACTTGAGAGATAAAAAAGCACCGGCTATGAATAAAGTTGTCGGAAACGAAGATACCGCGTATACTCAATCGTTGGCTCGGATGGTGCTCAAAGCAACGGGCTGGTAAAGATTATTTCTCGATACTCTTCGTGTGGAGCATTTCTAAAGGTTTCGCGTTATTGCAAGTTTATTTTAATGCTTAGCTTCGCCGCCATTTCAGCAGATCATTGATGCGTAGTTTGCAGAAAATTGTTGCTTTAAGCATGTAGTGTTTAATAATGATCTCTGTCGAAGACCTTCAGAAGTTGGGAGTTGGATTTATTAGGAACACGCTGAGGTTTACAGCAAGTAAATATACCTTTTGTGACTGTCGTGGTTTAGTCAGGCTTCGACAAGTCAGCGAACAAGAGAACTACAAGAACACATTCTTTTGTAGCGATAGCTACATTACGGTAGCATTTCGAGCCTTCAGTGTGGCGGAGGCGGCTACCCCACCCTGTGGCTGTGCCGCCACGCTGTCACGTGGTTGGTCACGGGGTGCGGAGCAGCTGCCGGCGCCGTGGCTGATGACGTGTTCGTCACGTGTTGGTCACGTGACCAGCCACGTGGTGCGGAGCAGCTGCTCTTGTCGGTGGCGCCGCGCGCCGGCGAAACCGAGCTGCCACAGATGTGCGCATGCGCCGTGTCAAGTGGGACGAAGATGAAGAAGGAACGCCTAGGGAAACAGAGCGGCGAAAGGCTGACTTTGCAATTCAACTGAGCAAGTTCCACTCGGCCAGCTGTAGCTATCGAGTCACTCCAGGTTTAACCAGAGCTAAACCTCCGCCATTTTTTTTTCTCTAAGGGCGAAAAAGGCCGTTGGGCAAAAAGCTAATCCCAGAATACTTTTACTAGGTGCGGAGCTCTTTACAGGGCAACAGACAGCAAACAGTACTCATTAAAACAGTAAAGCATAGGGTGAAATTCTATAGACCAGTAACATCAATGATTTATAGATACGAAAATTATAAGGCATTTTTATTAATTAAATCAGATGGAAATGACACAATGTGGCAAGCAAGAGAAACAATACAGGACCTCATTATAATACGTCATGTACACAGTGCAACGAAGGAGTTGTTAATCATAAAGACGTGAACACAGAATGTAAAATAAGTGTTCTCCATGAGATATTACAGACACCAAAGTGATATTTCTTGTTCAAAACAGCGATATATTGAGGTTGGTAGAAGAACATACAGCACAGAATATTTAAGAGAAAAAACTGTCATCATTCACCAAACAACGACACATCTGGTTATCAGTCCAGAATCCAAAGATCAGGGCGGGAAAGCCGAGACAAAAACCTCTGAGTTTAAAAAAACGTTTATTTGAAACACAGACAGGCTTCTCATGCTATCTGCATGAAAGCATATCGTGTACATGCGATGCAGTTCGTGCAAAGTGTACGCGTTAAGGCGCCTTTAAAAGGTATGAGTTCTATTTTATTGCGAAATCATTAATTAACGCGCTTCCAAGACGCAACCCCAACAAGCCAAAGCTCCGGTTTTCATAGACCTGAAGTATTCTTCCAAAGATAATTATTACCAATGGCTTCAATGCACCGAGAAAATAGAATGGAATACGGAATAATCTTTCATGATTCTTAGCCTAGAAATTCAAGATATGCTACAAGATTCACAGTGCTGATACGGTGTCAGGTGTGACTCGCTGCTTGGGCACGTTGGTGGATCTTCTGCCGAACCTGCAATGAAAGAGTATTTCAACGCAGTCATTATCAACAATTTTACAGTTATTAACATGATCTGGTTTTTCTTATTCCTGAACAAAGATCTCCCTCTGTGTACCCCAGCTCACAATTTTCACATCCTGCTGTGCACCTATGCCTGCAAAGTTTTTTACACTTTCATGCGGCCTCCTACTTTTCCATTTATATTTGCATTTTCCTCTCTTACTGTGAAACGGTACGTATGCTCTATAAGTTCCTCGGTCTTTCTGTTTCAGGTACCCTGCTGTCAACTCATTACGCATCCTACGGTATACAAGTATTGTTTAATATCGGATTCGGGGCGAACTAACAGGTGACTGAACGGACGTAACCAGCTCTTTTCATGGGTCAGAGAAGCAGCCCTTGGAAAGAATGAATGTGTTCGGTCAGAAAATGAGGAACACCCGTTAACACAGAAGCTTTACTATTTACCATAAGGTTTTGTCCCTGGCTTTATCTCAGGATTTGTTTCGAGCACATATCAACGGCGTCCGCTTGGAAGAACGAGATACCAAAATTGCGATCATTGCCTTCTGAACTTCATTCGGCTTTAAAAAGGGATAACGTTTAAAGGTATTAAATTTTGAGATAGCAGAACTTAAAGGTAACGTGCTTGCTCAGAGTAGTTTATTGACATGCGTTGCAACACGCTTGCCATCAGTTGCTGAAAAATAACATGGCCGGCGTGCTTTCACCGGTTGCTCGTGAAGAAGTTTGCACGTGTCTTCCAGGTGGTTTCTGAGGTCGATGATATAGGTGTACGTTGAGCGAGCGCTTCTTCAGTACTTTCAGTGGCATCGCACATGAAGTCCGTACGTAGATCAACTGGAACAGAGAAAACCCAAGGCTCGCCTTTGGAACTTCACGCTGAGCGAAGAAAGAGCAACGGTGCCAGATAGCTTTTTCAAGACCTACGGCCTACATGGAACATTCTCTTAAGAATTGTGTTGAGAGTTCCATTGAATTTCTTCACCAGGTCATTCGCCATCGCGTGGCAAGGTGACGGCTGGAGGAGCTGGATGGTGAGAAGACGGCTGACTTCCTTCATGAGGTCCGACGTAAACGTGGCCCTCTGGCCAGTCAGAATTTCCTTTGGTATACCGGTGAGGGAAAACATTTCGATGAGCGCTTCCGCAACGTCCATGGAGCCAATGGCAGGAAGGGCGACGGCGTCAGTGTAACGTGACGCGATGTCCGTCAGGGCGCGCACGTATCGGTTGCCTTTGTCGGACTTGGGTGAGAAAGGCCCGATGAGGTCGACGGCAGCCCGTTCAAAAGGAGTTGTGATCAGTGGCATTTTGCCGAGCGGCGCAATGAAAACTTTTCTCTAGTTTGTTATTTGGCATTCATCATAAGATTTAACGAATCGGGTGACACCTACATGTAGTTCAAGCTAATAAAAATCTAGTACACGGTCGTGCGTCGTAATCCTTGCTGCTCGGCCATAATGCTTTCATGGGCAATCTCTAAAATTCGCGTCCTGAATGCTTGGGGCACAACAGCCTGTTTGGCACTCCTGACAGTTACCATCGAGTAATGCCAGGAAAGAATATTTCCTTCTTCACGGAACTATTTCTGATTCATGCCGGCTATGAACTTTTTATAGACCTTAGGGAAGAGCCGTTTGAGCAATGCATCCTTGCGCTACTCTTCAGCTAGCTGGTCTTTTGCGACGTCACAGGACCGAATAGGTGTCACATGCAACGGGCATAACTTCTCCTCTTGTGCCTTGGCCACGGCGGTAACACAGCGCGGCGTTTTCTCGGGTAGATACTGTTCTCAGGAAACTACTGCCATGTCATGCTTGCTAACGGGGGCATTCATCCAGTCTGAGTTCGAGTTATGAGGTTCCCTGGCACCTGGGATGTTTCCGAGCACGAGGTCTGAAAACTTCTTTCACCGTTGCCAGAGGAGTATGGCGCATACACCTTCTTGCCTAGGCTAAACGGGTGGCGGTACCATCCTGGACATATAGCGTCCCTGTGCGTCCTGTCAAGCAGTTCTTCGGAACCAAACTCCGCCGGATAACAACAGCATTACTGCCCGTGTCTCTAAAAACGCAGACGTGTTTTCCTGCCGCTAATGTTTACGTAACTGGCATCCTTCCCGTTAAAGGCTGAAGCGCGTTCCCCATATTTTGATCATCACCACTGGAGGCGGAGCCTTTTTGTTGTTTTACATGGTTTGGCAATTGAGCGACGGAATGTCCGTGTCGGGAGACCGCCTGGCCACGGAAGAGCAGGCGTGAGCCTGCAGCAGGTAGTCTGGTGCTGCGCGGGCAGCCAGACCCCGGACCTCAGGGCCCGGCCGGTTCAGGCCAGCTGGCCTTTTAAAACTCCGAACTCCAAAGCGAACGTCTCGCGCCACAGCCCCACACTGCCAAGACTGTCTTGACGGCGAGCTCCGAAGTTCCAGCCTTCCAGAGCACCGCATCGCCCGGCTCGCGGCAACAGTTTGTAGTTGTCTGCTCGAAGCCGCACAGTAGCACTATCCACATCATCACAATGACACAATGAAAAAATATTCCCCTTGCAAATAGAACGGATTCGTCCAGCCTTGCCTGTCTGTATCGAGAAGTCGACTATGAGGTAATTTAATACTTGTAGGGATGTGTAACAAAATACCAAGAAATTATCCCATGCTACGAGGGTGGCTACATCCCGGGCACCGGAAGAGAGGTCTCATTCATTATTGCATATCGAGCTTAATATGCAACAATTTATTTAGGGAAAGTAGTCACTGGCACACGATAAAGGCTTGCAGAACAAATAGCTCGATATTGATGGTTGCGTGTGGAAGGCGGCAGAAAAATTCAAATAAGGTATATCTATAAAAAAATGTAGCTAATTATTGTTAATTCCCATGTATCGGGAAAAGTCAATTGAGTGCGATGGAGCTCCTACGTCAGCAAAAACCAACCAAACTTATTATGGCCTGCGTACAAAATCAGCAATCTTGAGTTCAGCGTTCCGACAGTTCTCTTGTTAAGTGCTTTCCAACTGTTGCATCACTTTTAGGTTGTTATGAATCTTCGCTTGCTTGCATGCCACGTGCTAGGGGCATGCCGAATTTTCTGCCTTTTTATTGGGCGAGGGCATTGCAGCAACGCTCATGTAACTTAGGCCTTCATGTGGTGATGCGCAATTCACACGTGAACGTTATTAAAACGCTCAAGACGCGTAAAGGCAAAAGTGTAAGTAAATGAGGATGCATCAGTATCAGGTCTCAGGGCGTCATGCACAGATTCTATGCTTTTCACTGCAAAATAGCGCTTCCGACATATTTGATAAATTAAGTAATAACTCAACAGGTTGAGTCGAATAAAAGGAGACTAGTTCTAATCTCTGCTTTATTCCATGAAATGAATTCGCATGCAAATTACATGTAAGTATTGTTCAGCCTTAAGAGCGGCCACTGAGCAGCTGAGAAATTTTTAACGCGGCAGTGTTAAGTCTCCCATTTTGCAAAAAAAAAAAAACGGCATAGTCGGTTTCATCGCCCGCAACTGGGGCGAAAAATGTCACGCCTCCACGGGGCCACCTGCCAGCGTGGCAGGAGGTATATAATCTTTAGTCGCCAGGGCCACCACGAGGAGAGCAACCTGTGAGAGAAACTTGGTCGTAAAAGCAACCTGGGTGGTGGGCGGTGGCTGTGTTTGAAACAGCCGCCTGCCGGGGCAGTGACACATCGCTCAATCGTTGTACCACTGCGCCAGAGCTTGTATTGGGACAACCCGCAATCTATGGATGTAAAGTAGGAAACGACCTGTATCTGCAAAGCGGTAAGCAGAGGGGACCCCACTCCCCTGACGGGACTTATTAGCGCTATTGCGTCATGCTCTTAAGGCGGAGGTTAATTGAACCTTTTTATATGCACAAACAGTCGCATAGAATAATACCTGCGGGCTCCCGTTACCAGCCATAGATATTCATCTAAAAGTGCCATCTCGGAAGCACGTCTCTCAGAACGCCCCAAAGCGCTTCTGTTGTTCACACACCCGGACTCAATTCTTGACGCAAATGTTTCGCGAATGCGGCTTACTGGGTTAGCTTACCGAATTTTTCCATAAAGATACGCGCAGTGTTGGGCACCATTCCGCTTGAAACAAGATCCTTTGTAGTATGACGAGCGAAGTCCTGCGTAGACTTGATGCCCAGAGATTCGAGCACTAGCTCCACTCCCAATACCTCATCTGTGCTGATGCCGTTTTCTTTGAGGACTTTGAGTATTTTTTTTGTCAATTTCCTGCGCAGAAATGACAAGCGACAAAAAAACATGCATATAGTTGAAGAAATTTATGACATCTGCGCAGCCGTTCCAAATAATAGTTTTAGGAACGCTAACAGTTCTACGTGATCAAATAAGGGAGAGCTGTTAGACATGACGTGCAATAACGGTCACCAGTTTTTATGTGTACACCTAATATTTCATAGATGTTTTTAAGCAACTGTTTACATGTTAGTCTAAGCACTTAGAAGGCGATCGAAAAGCTTTAGATTACTGCAAGAGAGCTAGGACCCGGATGTCCAAAACGAGATAGCATCAGCTTAAGCCTTTTCTTTGTGGCATAAAAACTGTCACTATGAAATATCAGTACCACTGCTGTGTAGGCCGTGATTACAGGCTCTCTGCTAACTACGATATGATAAAGATGACGAAAGGTTAGTGCATTCTATGCTGCACAGCACAGAACTCCAGATTGGCTGATTCTGATATTAACCAGAATCGAAATTAACCATAGCATAGTGTAGAACTATATCGATGCTTGAAAAGACTGATCAGGAAGGAAACGTTTTATGATAATTCAAGAAGCAGTGCCCTACTCTTTGAAGCTAGGTCAGGGTGTCTTAGAACGCGCAGCTACAGAAAAAAATTTAGCGAAGATGACATATGTGCTGTGTGTGGTAAATCTGTAAAACAATAGAACACCTCATCCTAAAATGCGATGGTATCCATCCCGATGTCGATGCAGGCACATTCACTCTTCCTGAGGCTTTAGGGTTTAGAGATAACAATAGTCATGTAAATAAATCTGCGGTGGAAATTAGCAAAAAGCGATCGGAGGATTGGTGGCACAAAAGCAGAGAGGTGACATAAGGTTTAAAGTGTAGGAAGACGTTTTTTTAAAGGAAATGGCGAATTGTATTAACAACTTACAGCAGAGTAAACAAAAATAAAGGAAAAAACTGAGCATAGTAGCAACAACCACTGCCCCGTTTCAAAGGGGATGCTCTTACCTTCCATCCATCCATCCGTCCATCCATCCATCCATCCATCCATCCATCCATCCATCCATCCATCCATCCATCCATCCATCCATCCATCCATCCATCCACCCATCCACCCATCCATCCATCCATCCATCCATCCATCCATCCATCCATCCATCCATCCATCCATCCATCCGTCCGTCCGTCCGTCCGTCCGTCCGTCCGTCCGTCCGTCCGTCCGTCCGTCCGTCCATCCATCCATCCATCCATCCATCCATCCATCCATCCATCCATCCATCCATCCATCCAACCATCCATCCATTCATCCATCCATCCATCCATCCATCCATCCATCCATCCATCCATCCATCCATCCATCCATCCATCCATCCTTCCACCCATCCATCCATCCATCCATCCATCCAGTCATCACGCTTGTACTTGCGAGATTGGCCTGTGGCGGCGATACCTTTATTTTGGTTCCTGCTATTTTCTACGTTACAAGAGCTTTGTTTTCAGGAAGAGTGGCGTTTTTGTGATCAGGAGCTGCTATTCTATCGATACAAGCCAACTTCAATTTCTCCTCAGTGTCCCTTTAAGCCCTAGTGGTGGCTGACAAAGCGTTGAACGCTCACCGCAGTAAGATATTAAGTTACATGTTGCCTCTTCATAGATCCTCGTGTAATTCATCCGGTATATAAACGCCGGATGCTGGCTGGAGCCCGCAGTAAAAAGAATAGAGAAGCAGGCTTTTCAAATTGTACATATATAGGCCACCAAACAGGTGACACCTGTGGTAAATAAAAATTCCTAGAAGCTTACGGTTTATTCGCAGGCTGTGTCTCTAAATGTGATTTTGGCTTTGTCCCTTGCTTCGTCTCTTCCTTTGTCCCTGACTGCCTCCTGAAAAATCATAATGAGAACAGTGTAATACAAGTACGAGTCATATGACAATGGTATGAGCAGCACAGGTTAATATGAGAGATAACGGGTATTTGACGAGATCTTTATGTCGTACGAGTCGTATGAGATCCTCATTGAAATGTGAATGAGATAGAATCATAGCGTCAGTAAAAACAACGACAATCTCGAGAACTATGACATTCTCATATTTCTCGTTGACAGTAAGTTTTCAACTCATTTTCTTCGGTACGGAGACTACGCTTTTTTCATTCTTCTCGTTATATCATTGAGGAATCTCATTGCAGCCACGAGCTCTCGTCAGTGTAAACATCCCATGTCCTAGATGGGATCTGATCGCAGCTCCATAAAAGACATGTTCTTGTGTCGATTTTTCTGAAATGGGATATAGCTGTTCCCTAACCTTATATTTAAACCTATGCATGGAATTCATTTGAGAGTTGGTGAATGAAGAGGCTGAGCAAATAAACAAAAAGTCGCTTTGCAACAAAAAATGAATGCCTCCCCTCCCTCATTCTTTCGCGGATTATTCATAGTGCTCCACTTGTCATTTATTAACATGTAGAATTAAGAATACAAAAGTGAAAATGTATGTTAAAAATTTTGACAATCTAAACTTTACATTTTGTTTCATGGAGTCAACATTTTAACCAGCAGCCATAAGCCCTGAAGTTTTACCCTCTTCTATGTATCGGGTATTTCAGCAAAAGTGAACCAGAAATTTTTAAAATAGGCTTCTTGAGGTACGAAGGCAATTTCTGCATCCCAATAATACCTGCTTTGGCGGCAACCAGAAAACAGGTGAATAATGGTAACTATTTAGCCGGTAACCGAATTTCCCGTAATTAACTTTTGAACTAATAAAGTTAAAACCCGGTTGGTATTATATATCTGTAGCCCGTGATTAGTAATACGCACATCAGTATTTGGAATTTCGAAAACGCGATTACATTCGGCACTGTGGCCTAATAAATTTTGGCTACATCGTGAAAAATACATGTGCGTCCGAAGAGCATGCAGGTGACGCAACCCCTCCATTTCACGTAACTAGTCGAAATAGCCGGTATTTGTCAAGCCACAGCGCTAAGGGTAACCGCGTTTTCGAAATTCTGAAACCTGGTGTGGCGTTTAGCAACGACCGACTACAAATATCTAATTGCAACCAGGCACCAAACTCCAATAGTTAAATGTTAATCATTGGAAATTAGATAAGTGACTGAGTAGTTAACATTATTCGTTTGCTTTTTGATGTTAGCCAACATAGGATTATTGAGCTGAAGAAGCCACCTCCGTACCTCGAAAAGCCTATTTTTAAAAATTCTGGTTCACCTTCACTTTAACACGTGGTATAACGGCGATACAAGGAAATGAGAGGCCAAGGAAAGTGGAATGCTTGCGCATCCATGTTGGCCTTCCCCGGCCGCCCCTTTTTCATTTGGTGCTACTTATGTACAACACTAAGTATAGCACAGCACTGCACTTCAAAGAGTAGCAAGCAACTGACCGAACCGCATGCGAATTTAAATTAATAACCGACAGCAAATGGCATATGCACGGCTTCCTGAAGTAATTTCATAGGTTCAAGTAAGCGGTCGTGCGCTGCAGCACGAGCTGTTGTTTTTTGCTAATATGCACTTCAGAATCGAACCACATGTCGCGCAGGTGTGTGGATTTTACAAAACCACCATTAATTTGTCTACACGAGTATATGCCAGTGGAAAATGTGAATGAATGAAAAGACTAGAGGTACTAGGGTTGCTACACTTTGAGCGTAGTTGAAATGACCCTGCTCAAATATGTTGAGAACTTATCTTTAATTCTGTGAATGCGCTGCTGAAAGAACTACGCGACAAGTGTTTCGCGATTAGGTAATGAAAATGCGTTTCTGCTTTAAAAGGGCTGAAAAAAAGTTTTGGTCCTTTTTACGAACCAGAGCAATAAAAGGACATGCTTCTACAATACGTACACATTTTATCTACACAGATGTTCACAACTTTTTGTGAAACATTACATATTTGCTTTGCTGTGGTAGAAACGTTGCATCAATTTATAACTTCCCAAGCAGCACAGGTAAGCGACCCAATATTAGAAATATATTGGCAAAAGCTGGTCCTACAAAGAACCAGTGTGAACCTATCTCTATCCAATACCGGACCAAATTCCTATGCTGAGTTAATTAACTCTCATCTTCTAACTAAAAGCCAAATAAGAAGGAAGGATAAAAATCTTACTCTCTTATTCCTTTATTAATAACAGTAACAATGGATAATATGCCTGAATAACAATCAGCAGGTTGCTGGCTTTTACATAATGTGTTCAGAGCTGTCTTTTTATGTAGGCAGACATTGATTTTCTTGTCAGGTATTTTGCGCAACGCCTCAAATGTACAAAAAGTCAAGGGCAAGGTAGGTCACTGCCATTATTTAAAATACAGTGAAACCTCTCTTTTACAAGCGCGGTTCTAATTACCTTGAGAAAGTATAGCACCACATGAATAGACAATGATCAAGAACTGTATAACCATTCCAAGTCAAATAAAACCGAGTGTCTTGTACACTAGGAACATATAAGTTCACTGAGCCGCAGCTTCGGTTCATTTTTGTCAGCAAAACTGAGCAGTATCAGCCGAGTTAGAAGTCACAGCTCGGAAACACTTCTTTGAACCGTGCATTTTCTTTACTGCCTTCAACACCTAAAGGTCAAACTTTGATACAGAGCTGTCACTGACTCAGCCCACGTGACCTCCTAACGGCGTTAAGATGGAGGTATTGGCGTGATAAAAATTAAAAAAAGAGTGATTAGCAAAATGACGCCACTGGAACGGCGAAATAACACTGGGTAGCTGACGCGGCAGCACGGCTTCCGAACGTGTCTGGCACTCTTGTGCTATTGTTAGCGGCTCGTTTGTAACATCAGCGTCGAGTGTTGTTGTCTGCCGCACCGGTGGCCCGTCACTGTTTCTAATCTTATTTACTCACGCCTGCAGTTATATCGACGCATATCAGAGATATGATAAAAGTAGTCTCAGCGATACCCCGCTATTCTTAACAAGTTTTGTGACAGCTCCTCACTGGGAAGATAGACAGCACAAATACTGAGCTGAATTAATCAGAAAGAACGAGGTTCGAAAGAAAAAATAAACAGACCTTTGAGTAAAGCATAGCCTTTAACACATTTGACAGCCATTAAACTGCCACATAAAGCTTCAGGAAGTGTGCCTTGTGAAAGCAGATGCGTTTATGCATTCTTAAAATTTGTCGTAGAAATGAAACTGAAAACTTGTCTTAGACATCAGTGCTTGTAGCAGCACAACAGCATGTCCGGCGTGATTCCCGGATGAGCATCGTACTGCGACATGACCTGGCAGAAAGCGCGATAGATATAAACGGCGATGTGATGTATGCGAGGTGAGGGCGAGAGACTTTCAGCGCTGCGCGTTAGGTCTAACTGAGATATTGTAACAGTTTTCACTAAAATCTTTTCAGTGACCCGCGTAACGCTAAAAGCTTAGCGCCTACACCTCGCGGACTTCCCAATGCCTTTCAAATCCAGCGCTCAGGCTGCCAGCCCACATGGCAGTACAAAGTACAAACCCCGTAAAATTCCTGCGTGATTTGACAGCAGTCCGGACCACGGTCAGTTGACAAAGGTCGCGAAGGCAGAGCTCGATAGCAGTCTAGAACCAAGTTCCAGCGACATCAACTGGGTAATGGAGCTGAAGCGCCGAATTTGTCGGTGTGGACAGCCTTGAGGAGGAGGACAGATATGAAAGAAAAATGTTTGGTTTTACATTTGTGCTCTTTTTATTGTTTCGACACCACTACAATTACTGCTTTAAAATGTATTTTATTTGGGTAGGTATTGTTGGAAAGTAGAAGCCAGCAAAGGGGCAGCGACTCTTATGCCGGCCACCGTTATCATTCTGCGGCTTGCTTACCGCTAGTTGCCGGCATGCGTATCTCTTCACCTCGCGAGTCAGTTGCGTGCGGCTGCTCGCCTTTTATCAGCTTTAATTTCAAGTGTTTTGTTACTTTTTGCCCCCTTGATACGTTCCTGACGGCAACGTGCACTTTCTTGTTTTTTTTTGTTCATACGATCCACAGTTCCAGTCGTAGAGTTTGGACGTTGCGACCTACAGAAAGACGGTATTGTTCGAGACGAAGAGCGTATACCACGACAATAACTGGTGCTCCGTACGAATGTGTGCGAACAACTGCGCTGGAATTACAACGATAGGGTGGTACTGTAGCTTTGGTACTGCGGTATGCCTTTGCAACTGAGTGCCTATACCAGCCAGAAAGTGTCGTATAATGGCTTAGTGCGAGGTGTGAGATGAGACTTTCGGATGATCGTTTTGTAGTTTGTACAAAAGTGCATATTGCCCAATGAATTCTGTTTTCTTGGCACCTGCAGTGGGGCAGAGTGATTGCGCTTTTTCACTGTACTGAGTGAAATATTTCATGCGAATTATTTGTGTTCTTTGTGAATGGACGCTATGTTCTGCGTCCACTTGGCAATGATTTGAAGAATGTTTAAGCTTTATATCCTTTTGAATGTTTAAGAACACCCTGATAATGAAGAACTCTATTGCGCTATCCTTTGCCAACACGAAGCTGCCTTGAACACATGTTACAGAACACAGAAAACACAACTGAAAAGAATTTTGTACAGATCGAAATTTGCATATGGTATATTCATGGGATGATGCCGTCTTGTATTGTTTATTACCATAGATCATGCAGAGAAGAGAGTGTTGTATTCCGATTTAATGCCAGTTTATTTAATGCCAGTAAAGTACTAGTCCCATTACGAGAAACGCCTACGGTGTGTGTGTGTGTCGTCGAGATGGTACAGGAAATCTCAGCGATGGCCAGAAAAAAGGTGAAGTCATCAAGCTGTCGAAGGACGCGTACGGCAAGCCAAGCACCGCCACTTCAGACAATCTTATACTTGCCGTTCGTCTATATATACCTGCCACTGGCCGATCTTCATGAAGCGCCATTGATGTGGTGACATTCATACGAAAATTGCGGTGCAACCGTTCGTCGTACAGCGTTCTTAGTGGTCTCATAAACGCATGTCTGTGTTTGTTCGTGGTGCTTGAACTTTGCCTGATTGCTTGGATGAAACCAAATTCGCAAACCGCAACCAAATGTCTCAGCCGACATGACATGCTTTCGCCTTCCCACAAGTAAGCAGTCTTAATGTCCTAGCCGAGTGCTTTTCATCAGAAAATTCCGCCATTAAACTACAACTGCAGCCTGCCTTTCTTAAAAGCTAGCGAAAAACCAAATAGAAAACGCTCATTGCAAAATTTTATTTCTGTGGTTACCTTTATGCTTATGTTCAAGTCTAAACAATTCCGCTATGAATAAGATCGGGAACCCGATGTTTAAGGCACCAATATGCGATCGGGGCGTCGAGGTACCTTATGTGCACTTATAAGCTGCTACCTTCCGATACATTGCATCTATGGCCAGAGTCTTTCTTGTTACCTATAAAGCCACTGTCTTACCGGACAGAATGTGACTTAGCAATTTTCGCTAATAACTATACATTAAAATCTTAGTTTGAATCGCTTGTGGGGGTCGATGTGTTAAATTATTGTCAGCCGATGTCCGCGTCGTGGGGCCGCCTTTAGCATGTCGAGTTCCAGCGACCCGGCCTCTAGAAATCGTTGTCTTTAGTTGTTCTGGCGAGGGCTTGGCGACCATCCTTGCACCGGTCGCGAGAAGTGCCGGCTTGCCGGTGTTCGCTACGGTCGGCGAGGTGACGGCGATCTAGACTGCCGTCATTATGAAAATGGCAGACGCTGTAGGCCCACGTACTCTGCAATATCGCAGGGTCGTTGAGCAAATGGGGGTCAGAGCGCGTCGGTGGAGAACTCCTACAGGCTGAGCTTGTGATATGGGCACTTGCGGAACAGATGTCCGGGCTCTGCACAGTGGAAGCACTAACGCTTTTCTGTCAGGGCAACGCCAGACGCCCGCGTTACGCAAATGTGGTCGATCATTCGGCAAGTACCGCGCTAACTGCACAGGAGGTAGTGGGAAGGGATGGTCGGGAACAAATGACGCATAAGCTGGAGCAGGGCGTCGCAGAGCGTCAGCGTATGTCGGGCGTTGGAAGTCATTCCTGAAAGGCTGAGGTTTTTCTCCCAGTAACGAAGGTCTAATCACTTGCTGCACCTACTCGCGGATGACGCTGGCAACGGAGCCTACCGTTGGTCGCGAAGCACAGCAAAACTTCTGGATCTCTTCACGCACGATCGAGCGGGTCACGCCCTGGAGGAAGTCAGGGTTGCTTCCGAATGCCGGGAAGGGCTCCCTGGCTGAAGCAGCAAGTACTAGACTGTCGTATACAAATGAACGCTGCTGAAGGACCTTCTACAACGTAACCACCTTTGTCAAAAACTCGGCGAAAGTATCAGTGGGGTACCCGCAGCGTGGTTTAGAGGTTAGGCCGCTCGGCTACTGAGCCGGAGTACCCGATGTCGAATCCAACCGCGGCGGCCGCGTTTCGATGGAGGCGAAACGTAAAGGCGCCCGTGTGCTGCGCGATGTCAGTGCACGGTTAAGATCTCCAGGTGGTCGCAATTATTCTGGAGCTCTCCACTACGGCGCCTCTTTCCTCCTGTGATTCTCTCAGTCCCTCCTTTATCCCTTCCCTTACGGCGCGGTTAAGGCGCCCGCCGAGATGTAAGATAGATACTGCGCCATTTCCTTTCTCCAACAACCAATTTTTTGTAGCAGGGGGTTGCTCACGAGGCCAGAGAAAAGCTGTTCTAACGCCGCACACTAAGTGGCGTAGCTTTTGGCTTCCGACGTAGCTTGGTCAGCTCGCGGGAAAGGCCCCGTCATGTCTTCGACATACAAAGCGACCGTCTCGCTGGGAATCTCAATCCGAGACTGCAGAGCCCGCTCAGCTTGTTCCTGACGATCCGGGCTGGTTATGTCTCGAGCAGTCGACGGCGGAACTCACTCCATGATGTAAAAAACGTCTCCACGGTTTTTGTACCGCGTACGAACGCTGTCTTCCAGGCCAAAGAAGACTCCGCAGCTTCGCGGCGTCGTCCCACTTATATAACGAGGCGACGCGCTCAAACTGAACGCGACTTCTACGTCTTCAAGCTGAGTGCCGCGGAAGGACTTCGGTACTCGTTCGTTCAGGAGGGTGTAATAACTAGTATTTTTAATGACTGGTCGAGGCGCTACCGCCGAGGTAGAGTCCAACTGACCGTGCTAGAGGCGCAGTCCTAGGTTTTGGCGACTGACTCGGTGAACTGGTGCGTCGAACGGCAGAGCCCCGAGTTCTGCGGTGCAAGGATGGGTGTGTGACATAGGCCAGGAAAGTACCCGGCGCACTCTACCAAAATCATGTCTCTGAACCAAGGATCCAGACACCGTTCGTCGCCAGCGTTCCCAGGAGAGCTCTCGGGGCGCATGTGCAAACATTAACCTTTGATTATCATTAACTGGTAATCCCACAGGGCATCTGGTGGCAATATGAATTTTCAGTCCATATTTGTTTCCAATAAAAACCTCATGCTGCCAATTACTGATATAGTTTCTCCTGAGTCGATTGGAGACACAGAAATAAGAATTTTTGGCACTTTAAGTTTATCCTAAACTTAAATTTAAAGAAATGCGCTGGTCCGGTGGTATCTATAACGCGTTTCTGGTAAGGTACTCATTGTGGTCATCGAAATATTTATCAGTCATATTCAAAAAAGACCTTGATATCTGGCACAGTTCGTTCCTTATGGAAGTTATCCAGAGTGATTCCTCTTTATAAATCTGGTGATACAAGTTTTGTCAAACTATCGGCCGATATCACGGATATCTCAGTTAAGAAGTTAGGCTTTCTGCGGCGAACATTAACTGACTCTCCTAGAGACATACAGCTTTTAATGTATAGATCACTAATGTGTCCAGTTTTAGATTATTTTTCTTTAGTTTCGAATCTGTATACACTATCACTGATTAAAAGGTTCGAGGCCGTCAAAAAAAAAACTGGGTGGGTTATTTTTCGCCGTTAGGGCCGCTATTTTACGCTATCTTCGGCACTTCCTACCCTAAAACTAACGAAGCTTTCTGCAGGTCACCGCATCTAATCAGTGAAAGTCTTGCATTGCATAATAAATTCCTCAGTCACGCTCTCATCCCATCAATGTACTTCTTTCTGGAGCAATGGCTCTAAAAACATCAGCCACAAGTAGTCATCAGCTTAACTTGACGCCTTTCCACGCAGTATTGAATTTTGTAATGCATTACTTGGAAACCATATTGAAGACACATAATCATTCATATTCATGCCTGCAACCCGCCGGTAATAATGTATTCCGCTCTTCTTGTCCTTTCTTTTTGTTGTTCTTGTTGTTTCATGCGCATCGTTACTTGTACATAATTTGTAGATGTAGGCTGTATTTTTTTGTTTTTTTAGTGGATTGTATGGATGAACACTGCACTGGATGCTTTTATTTATGTGTATTCTTACCCGCTCCGGTCATAGCGCTCAATTGCACCGCAATATGTACAAATAAATAAACAATTAAAAATGCATGTATATATTCTTGTTCCTGGCACTATTGACTGAAATATTCTGGCTTGATTTATTTTTGCACGTGCTTATGGGGAAGACATCGCAAAGAACTCCAACCTGAAAGCACTCAGGCTAACAGGCTAGAATCCTTAAACAAGCATCTGGCCACGCTGCTTCGCCGCGTAGCCCGGCGCTGGACTACGCACTATCGACGGCAAAAGTACCTAACCCCCCTCCAAGTCTCGAACCATGCCTGCATTCAATGGGGCATGGTTAAGAACTTGGAGGGGGGTCTGTTACTTCTGCCCCCAACATTAAAAGCAGCAACTGCAATTCTCTCGTGCTTCGCCAGTTTCTTTTGGCGCTGGCAGCTGCTAGCCTGGTGGCCGTTATTCTTTATGCATGCGACTAGCCGTGCAAGAATTAAGTATCCTTCTGTCTAAAAATAAAAAGGAATGGTGCACATAAGAGCTTTAATTATTCGACATCATCTACCATACATGCTTAAACTGAATAGCAAGCACAACTGTAGACAATTTTGGTGCGGCTGCAAACGGAGCAGCATATGCTCCCTTAATTTCAGAATTCATATCTTCCAGGAATGAAGCTGACTAGTGTCAGCAATTTATCCTAAACACAGGAATATGTAAAATTCTTTGACTGTTGCAACAAATAACCGGCCAGCGCAACGAAAGAAGACGGCAGAAAACAGACTTGAGCAAAGTGGATGGAAATGAAGAAGGAAATTCGAGAGGTCCATGAGTACCAGGAGAATGATATACATACAGATATCAGAGACATGAGTACGAGACCAATGAGAGACATACGAATATGAGGTGCATGAGAGGCATTTGAGAAGCTTGCAACAATATCCTCCTACCCGAAAAGTCCCCAAATACTGCGTTCGTATTTCGAAGTGGTCCGTCCGTCTGCCTGTGTGTTTGGCTCGGCCTCTGACTTTGTCTCCAGCTTTGCCGCAGACCCATGGCAAGGTCCTCCTGTAGAAAAAAAAAGGCATCTCGAATTACAGTAAATCACCTTTTTGAAGCCGAAGAGTCTAGGACTGTGCTTATGGCGCATTAAAATGGTCATAAATGTTTAGATCTCAGCTCTCAAGACAAGATTTCTTCTTCAGAGCTGATGAGGTTCTGCGTGTCGAAATGCTTTTGGGCGGCTGCATAAATTTAACAGCCTATGATGGAAAAACTATCGCAAAAGATAATGTATGTTGTTACCATTAAACCCTGCCGTCTTCACGTCAATGAGTCGGTTGTGTAGAAAATTAAACACTCGTGGTTACGGGTAATAAAATATTTGCAGTTATCAAGAGCTATGAGCCTAAATTCACTAACTGACACTAGAGCGGTGTAGCTATCCAGATCACATCGCAACCCAAAAAGTTTTTTTTTAAGTAGTTTATGGGCCCCGTGCAAGGCGACTCCGAAGCTCCGAATAGCCGAATGCTTACATTGGAATGCCATATTCTGTACGAACGAAGCATTGCTATCAGACCCACAACTTGTTCTTGCGCGTCTATATGCCTCAAGTAATGGCATGTTAGGCCCATGGCGCTTGATGAAAGCACAAAAAAAAAGATTGTCGAACGGCAAGAATGCAACCCTACGTACACAAGCGCAGCAGCTCTCTTGGTACACACTTTCGAATTTTTGCATCAGTTCTTTTAGGCTAACGCGAATTTGTGTTTTCATTCATGCCAACATGTTGCCAGAAGTTCCGCTGGGTTACCGTTCAATTCTGCGAGGGTAAGGCCGTGCGGGTTTTCATTATAAACTTTCCGTACATCAGAAGATTCATTACAGAAACAGAACCATCAATAAGACTTGACACACGTGAAGAAAAAAGATGCAGTTCAGAATAACAAGGCGATGTGTACCGCTAAAAAGGTTCATGATGGGATGCACAGCTCTAACGGGTTTTGTAACAGATGTCGATCGCATAAACTTAAGCAATCTTCTGCCTTGAAGCCCTGTCGTTATCCTCGAACTTCGAACGAAATAGTGTGAGTACAAGGCGGGGGCTTCATTTCCAGTAAATTCTAGCAGCACGTTTCAGTAAATGCCCGGCATTCTTGAAACTCGGATAGGCGGAATATATGGACCATCGAGCGGACCCCAGCCAGTTGAGAGCATCTGCATAATACACATTGCTTTCTACGACCCCGGAAAAAGCCATGACTTTGAAATCTGAACTGCGACAATTTTTGTCCCACCACATGCCTGTTCCATTCCAAACTCACGGGAAGTGATCATAATCTGGTCGAGAACATTCCCCATGGCGCTAAGACCCACAGCGGTGTGTAAATGTGTCCGTGGTTATTGTTAGACTTGGCTCTCTTTGTTCTCTGGCTTATTTCGCATGAGCGTCATTCAACTTATTAGTAAAAAATGTCTGCCTGCACGCCAAACGAGGAGTCTCCCCTTTAAGTACCCTGGAGTAACTCCTGGTTGGATGCTAGCTTATGTGAAAAGATTTGTTCCGTTTCTTCTCATGGTAATCATAACCGAACAAATATTACCAAAGCAACTTGCATTATATACTTGAGTACACAAAACTTCAGACGGCCAAGCCAAAGCTATGCAAGCATCTCATCACAGTCGAGGTTCTTTGCAGCGCACAATCGCCGAAGATCCTGGTGAGTTGACAACCGTACAATGCGCCTAAAACAACTCATGAAAAGCAAAACAGGACGAGGCAAATATCCCTCTGCTCCTGTTCCGTGTCTCGTTGCCCATTTGTTATCTGCTAACTTGCAATGCTAGCCGGAATGAAACGTGCAGAAAGTAATACAATGTAGTGTCGCTTTCAGACAAGCAATCGCAAGAGTAATATTGACCTCACGTACGCGCCCCTTAGACGGCAGAAGGTGCGCACAGAGCAATTGGCTTCTGGAAGCAACCAGTGGCACAAATGATAAGCCGTAATCACTTGTAATTTGTCGCAGTCGATGCATGCTTCACAAGACCCGGCACTTATGTTCTGCGCTTCTTCAAGCCCTGCTGCACTAGTTCAGCAGCAAACCCCTTTTTCGAGCTTCCTTAATCACAATGCCTGATTGGACTATACCAAATTAGATCGATGAAAATTATTCACTTAAATAACCGAACTGTCGAACCGATATTTCTCTGGTGCACCTCTTGTCCAAGCATTCGGGCGCATGTTTAGTTGCCTAGGAGAAGAAAAAGCAGACATGAAAACTTAATAATAATAATAATAATAATTGGTTTTGGGGGGAAAGGAAATGGCGCAATATCTGTCTCATATATCCTTGGACACCTGAACCGCGCCGTAAGGGAAGGAATAAAGGAGGGAGTGAAAGAAGAAAGGAAGAAGAGGTGCCGTAGTGGAGGGCTCCGGAATAATTTCGACCACCTGGGGATCTTTAACGTGCACTGACATCGCACAGCACACGGGCGCCTTAGCGTTTTTCCTCCATAAAAACGCAGGCGCCGCGGTCGGGTTCGAACCCGGGAACTCCGGATCAGTAGTCGAGCGCCCTAACGACGGAGCCACCGCGGCGGGGAGAAAAAAAAAAACTTGGAGCGAGAGGGCAATTTAGTCCCTGACTAAGCCCATCTCCAGTAAAGGTAAAAGCCTGCACACATTACAAATTCGGTAGGTACCCTGCGGTACTCGTGATGGAAGCTTGTACCTCCAGCTTGAAAGGAGAATGATCAAACTACAAGGCCACCGCTGCGTCGCTATAAGAATGGTTGAAGCACACGAACTCTAATTCGAAGTGAGGTGCCACCGTGTAACACGGTCCAACAAACCATCCTTACAGGCTTAAACTTTTGCTAGAGTTTTCTACCAAAATGACTCAGCGAGGTGTGCGAAGCCTCTTCCGCGCGCACACACGTATGACACGCCAGGTGCCACGTCTTAGGACGCTTGTGCGCTTGTTTACCGGTCAGTGCCCGACGGCTGGTTTCTATCAAAACGCCTGCCACAGACGAGGCGGATTCTCAAGGCACCGGACCGCAGCTAAGGTGGCCGAGACGTTTATAAAACCCTTTTAGACTTGGTTTAAACGAAATCAACCTTCGAGTGTTTGGAACTGTCTTCAGGCATATTTGTGATTATAGAGCAACAATGTTCGAAGGCATAAGAATTCAGAAGCAGCAGGCTTCTGTTGATTGAAATGGAGCGTAAGGGGCGTTTGTTGCCTGCACTCAGGGAGTAAAATATAAAGCCGACACGGCTGTTCGGTTACTTTTTGCAAAGACGGTACAATATCGCGTTACTGCGTAGTGTTCACGTCTTTTGTACGAATATAGGGCCCATATGTGCTGTAAGGACGCTATGACTACCGCAGGGCGACTGCAGGACGGCCTTCGAAGAAAAATTAGGAGACACTTTGGCAACTAAAGTGTTGAGAGGCGAAAGCCGACCATTCTGTGACAATTTTCAATATGCCTTGACGACTTCCGGTGGATGTGACGTCACACTGTTTTTGTGGCTATATGTGTACCCAAATTATACATATTTAGGAAATTTCTGTGTTAATTACGCTTAATTACACATTTTCTATCTAATGTAACGGGGGGTTTGTTACGAGGTACTGGGGCGACGGGAACGGCAACGGCAGCAGTCTGGGATCAGATCGGCAAAAGACACACAAGCGTAGCGCTGGAAAAAACTCTCGAGAACACTGTCACCTCGTCTTCGTCTTTTCAAATCATCAGACGCATCTTCTTCTTTAGCCTTACAATCACCCCGGGGACAAGAGGAGCCATCCTGGCGACTTAGGATGATGGCAAGACGGCGGGGTCGTAGTAGGGCTTGAGGCGCTGGACATGAACGGTCTCCCGTCCTCGGCGGCGGAGATCAGGAGACGGCGTGAGGGGTTCCACGATATAATTAACCGGAGAGGTGCGCTCCAGCACACGGTAGGGACCATGGTACTTCGCAAGAAATTTTGAGGAGAGACCGGGAGTTCCTGAAGGGATCCAGAGCCACACAAGTGCACCAGAAGTGTAGTTCGGTGGGGTTTGGTCTTGGTCGAGGCGGGAGCGCTGGCGATGCTGGGTGTCAGTGGTGAGTGACCGGGCAATTTGGCGGCAGGCTTCGGCGTGTTGCGCGGCGTCGGAAACAGGCCGATATTCGGATTCATCAGGGCGGTAAGGCAGGATAGTGTCGATAGTAGCAGAGCGTTGGCGGCCGTAAAGTAGGAAGAAAGGAGAGAATCCGGTGGTAGACTGCGTAGCGGTATTGTACGCATAAGTAACGTACGGAAGGACGAGATCCCAATTCGTGTGGTCAGAAGCGACGTACTTGGAGAGCATGTCTCCGAGTGTGCGGTTAAATCGCTCAGTGAGGCCATTGGTCTGCGGATGATAGGCGGTGGTAGTTCGGTGAATCGTGTTGCACTCTTTGAGAAGCGCCTTCACCACCTCAGATAAGAACACGCGGCCTCGGTCACTGAGCAGTTCACGAGGTGCACCGTGGCGAAGGATGAATCGGTGCAAAATGAAGGAGGCGACGTCCGTCGCTGTGGCAGCCGGAAGGGCAGCAGTTTCGGCATATCGTGTAAGGTGATCCACCGCTACTATAGCCCAACGGTTGCCGTCTGCAGTGTAGGGAAGCGGACCGTATAAATCAATGCCAACGCGGTCGAACGGGCGTGGAGGGCATGGTAACGGCTGCAGCTCAGCAGCAGAACGATTGGGAGGTGTCTTGCGACGTTGGCAGGGAATGCATGCGCGCACGTACTTCATGATAAAGGTGTACATTCCGCGCCAGTAGTAGCGCAGCCGTATGCGGGTGTAGGTCTTGAAAACGCCCGCGTGACCGCTGTGGGGGGCAGCATGGAAGTATGCGCATATCTCCGAGCGTAAGTGACGTGGAATAACGAGCAGCCACTTGCGACCTTCGGAGTTGTAGTTACGGCGATAAAGTAGGGTGTCACGGATCATCAAGAACATCTGCGACATGATTTCTCCGCAACAGAAGTGTCTCCGCCGGCTGCAGCAAAACATCAAGTCGGTACACGTGATGTGAGTGCAGATGACCAACAGACCTCTGCCATGCAATCACACCTGAATGCCGGCAGCGAGGACGGATCTGTACAGCACGAGGCTCCACCAAGGGATAATTCAGCACTGGGTGTGCCGGTTGATCCAGAGCTTCCCAAGTGTGAGCCGCAAACACCACCGTTGCGAAGAAGCTCAAGAGCAAGACGGCCCAATGTACGCTATTCGCCGTGAGGCCTGTTCACGTTACCTTCTTTGCGTGGGTGGGGAGGGGTGTCGTATTTGGCCAAGAGTCCAACAGATGGCGGCACCGCCCCATTGCTGTGCTTAACTGCACAGTTCGCGGAGCGCGCGAACATGAATAAAGTCAGTCGTTCACCGGACTCTGTGTTGGCTGTTCGTTCTCTGGCGCTCGCCCGCAACGCGCGGGGCTCGGACATCACAATTACACATCCTGTTTTTGCGATTATTTTGTTACAATTTTCACTGTGTCGTGACGACGTCCGGTGGGTGTGACGTCACAACGTTTTTGTAGTTATACCGACGTCCGCGCTATTTCAATGCAATTTCGACATTTTTGCCTATAATTAATTAACTAATTAATCCACAGTCATTAAACTTGGCTTCTAGGTTCATTTTTCCTCCTTTGTCTGAAGCAGCTATTATTTTTCTGCTATCATTTTTTAGTTCTCGAGTTAAACATGTGCGCCCTCTGCGAACGGACAACAGTATGAGCCGTTTAAGGCTTTCGCATTAAAAAGAAGGAAACGAATTTTCCTGAACGCTCTTAACGGGGCGCTCTCCCGCAAGTGCGTCCCGGTGGCGCGTCAAAGCAAGGTTCCAGATTGTTTGAGCCCTATCAAGAAGACAGGGGGAGGGACACACGGCTTAACGCATGCTATAGCGCCGAATCTCTTTCTCAGCGCTCCATCTGCTTCACGAAATTGTGGGCATTGTTTTTACGCGATCGCGTATGCAGCTCGTTCGGTCGAAAAGCCGTCACCGTGACCTAGCATTGGCAGGAAGGCCACAGAAAAGTGACGGAAATATTCCCGGAAGTTTCAAATGAATAAAGAAATTCGCCGGCACTGGGGTTTGGGCTCAGGCCCACTACTGGACAGGCGGGCACGCAGCGCATATGCCACAAACAGTCGTTGGTGCTAGCGTATTTGAGGGGCGCCAAGTGAACGCGTTGTGGAGTGCGTGAGATTGAGGTGTGTTGGTGATGTGCACTGATGTTATAGTAATTAAAAAAAATCGAAAAGAAGGAAAAGGCGCCATCGCGTCTACCTTTAGGGAGAACCTTAAGCGTACTTCTAGTTTTTTTAAAAGCGTATCGAGTAGAGTTAGACAGTCCTCGGTTAGGCTTCGTAGAAGGAAGCAGGTAGGTAGGCATCCGCTTTAGGAAAGCCGTGATGTGCGACCAGTGAGCTTATGTGTTACTAATTGTGTCAGCTTCGGTAGATGAGAAGTCTTCAGTTAGCATTGGTAGCGGAGAGTGAAGCTTCTATTTCTACTGTGTGCATCTGTTTCGATTGGTATCGAAGTTTCACAAAGTTCATTTCCTTTCTTCATTTGTCATCATCGTCGTGTCATCGGCAGCGCGACGGGTGCCGGGACAGCCAAGGTTTTAGAAGCGACTGCGTGCGATGACACCGCTAAAATGCCTGTTGAGGAAATAGGTGGATAGAACGGCTGCACATGTGCCTCGATAAGCAGGCAGTTGTAACCTACTGCGGTCGAAGAGCTAGACGAGACGCTCTCGGTCGGGCATAGGGCATCGGATTGCGCGTGCGGAGCAACGCAGTCCGGAAATTCGAACGACGCGGTTGGCACCATGGCAGCTGTGGTGGCAGAGGCCGTCGCACCACTTGAGACGTCTGAGCTATTATCAGATGCGTTTTGCGGACAAGAGAGAACGCATGAGGCTGCGATGCAGGCTCAATTCGTCGCCGCGCAAGGCGAGGCAGCGGAAATCATCGCGTGCATTAAGACCGCTAATGTGTCTCCCTTTCTTTCTAGTGCGTTAAAAGCCACCCAGGCAGAAATCGCGAACGGCGAGTCGGGGCCAGGACAGGCGCATTGTCAACGACCGCATGTGATGGGGAACCCGAACCCGAGGCGCTCTGTAACGCGTCGAGCTCTCCCTTCGAGGATGAGCGAAATGTTAGCATGCACGCAAATCCACGCGACAGGAAAAACGCGATGGACCTGCCCAACTCCGTTGACCATGTGTACAGGTACAGCTCTGTATGCGAGCATGAGTCTTGTTGCGCCGAGGAATATGAACGTTCCTGCTCGCCTGCGCATGGCTGAGCATGCCTGTGTGTATGCTTGTGTGCGGCACCTGGACAGTGTAGTGCTCAAAAGAGACCCCTCAGATAACTTCCCACATTATCCATCACCACCTGGCTCGACTGGCTTGGCGCTGAAGGGGAAGAAGAACAGCGGCTTCTGGTCGCCCAGGCGGTCGACATGCTCGGCCTATAAATTATGGTCGAATAAAAGTCTTTACTACTACTACTGCCGAAAGAACTCGGGCTTGTCGCGAATGTGGTGCATACCGCGAAAGAAGAATGCACGGAAACTGCGCACACGAACTTTCGGTTTGTGTACGCGGCAGGTTTGTGTACAGGCCCCGGCTTTCAGAACGCCAGATGTGCGAGCAGTGAGCTATGGAGTTACTTATTCTGTCAGCTTGGGCAGCTGAGAAGTTCAGTCAGGTTTGGTAGCGTAGAGTGAATCTTCTGTTTCTTCTGTGTGTGTATGTATATGTATAGTTGAAATTTTCGCAGTCCAGCCCGTCTGTTTCTCCGCGTGTAATTGCCTGTCCAACGTGTAGCTGCCTGCTACGCGTCCAACGCCAAATCAACGTGCACCTCGAAGAAGCCAGGTGGTGAGGAGAAAGAACACTGATTTTTAATCATGCCTTTCGTAAGCCGTGGCTGTTGCTAGGCGCGTTGGCGCTTGCTTTCATAGCTCACGACTAAATCTCAATTGAAATGAATTTTTGCTAAAACTACGAGATTCCAGTCGTACAATGATACATCGTTTCTTTGTGCATGGAGACCTTTACGATGAGAACCTCATACACTGGGGGCCTAAGTGAATCGTGGGCGACATAAAAAACACTCTAAGATTGTGCACGGATTTCAACGTTAATCGAAACAACCTTCCTGGAACTTAGTGAAGCACTGTCTGAATGGTGCACGTAAAGAAGGCATTTATTTGTGATGCCCAAGTCTCAGCGGATACGGGGACACATGCCTTTCAGCAAACGTAATAACGAAAAAGTTATGAGGGCCTTTGTTTAACATATACTTCAACAATTTCCATGCGTTCTGACAATAACAAGGGCATATTCCGAACTTTCTTTGAATCGACGATATGTCCTGTCGCCGTTGACCAACACTCCAGAAGCTGTCTGGTAATGAGCCAATCAGCGGCCCAGTTCGGAAAGCCATCGGCAAAAACAGTGTGAGTGCATGGTTTTTAACGCACTGAAAAAGATGTTGACCTTCGCCCACTACGCTGACCTGGCGACATGTAGCGTCTTTGACACAGACAGGATGCAGAGCGAAGCGGAGTGAACGGGCTTCCAGCGTAGCAGCAACACAACAGTCACCAGCCCTCAACGGCCGCGACGATGTGATGCGTAACGCGAACCTGTCGCATGTCTTTTCACCTGGCCATAGGGATGAGTTTTCCTATAGCTTAAAGGGCAGTAGGAATAGACATGTTGTTTTTGGCAGCCATTGTACCTCTTATTCAGATTGCGGCGCGTTTGAGATTTATCTATTAGAAATGCATTCCAAATAACAAGAAGATTTTGCCACGAGGACGATTATTTCAGCTCAGCCTACCCTTTGGCAGCGCTATCTCGACAGCTCCTATAGCACTGCACAGTATTACTGAAAGCGCACCACTGGCTTCGTCGCCTGATCTCTGCGCACATTTCTTTCTAGCCTCCTGACGCCAAGTTACTTATGGAAAAGGCTCCCTCGGAAATTATAGCTCCACGTGGTAGCAGCTGAATGAAACCTAGTCCGGCGCCAGTGGGTCAACCGAAAAAGAGAAATCCCCTTCGTTAGCTACAACGGGCTGTGATTGGCCTCAAAGGCTGCCGCTAGCATGCACCGAGATACGATTGACGAACTGGCGTGCGAAACGCAGAGAGAACCTCTGCTTAAAAAGTTTAGCGAGCTGAAGCTTCTGATTAACTGTCAAGAATTTTGGAAACACTGTATTCAGGCAACAAATGCCCGCAGCTGTAATGAAGACTGCACGTGCCTCGGCGTCCCGCCACTTCTTCCAGACAGCAAGCGTTGCGCAGATTTAAGTGCTCATCGCTGATAGGAACGTGTCCACATAATTCGCTTGAGAGGACCAGACACAAATTATCACCACCAAAGACTTAAAGAGCACGAATTTCTTAGAATTTAAAATGTAAGTTTCAAATATATTTGCGGAGAAATCGAACTGGCCTTTATTAGGCGTACCGACCGTGTTGATTAACGCTAATAAAGTACGTGCAGCCTTTGTCAGAAGATTAGAGTCCAAGAGGCTCCCTTCAAAGCTGTGTAGAGGGGCTCCTGTCGCGTTCGTGGGACTCGTACTCATCGGAGTGGGCAAAATTAGAATATTACTTTCAGGCAAGTTGAAGCGGTGCGGATGCATTACGATCGAGACACATGGTGTGGCTCGGAAGCAAACTCTCTGGGCTCGAAACTTTTGACAAAGGGCGTACTACGTCGGCCGATATAGATGAGAGTGGCTCTGCTGAGCACTCGCAAGGTTAGGTCATACGCAACATAGATACCCCCGAAAGCAGTATATTGGAGAGCTGCCGCCGTTGCTCAGTTGGTAAACACTTAGCGCGGAATTTGGAGGCTGTGTGTGTACAGATCCTAGCAGCAGCATGAAGTTGGTTTTGTAGCGATAGTTACATTACGGTAGCCTTTCGAGCCTTCAGCGTGGGGGCGCCATGGCGGTGGCGGCGCCGCCACGCTGTCACGTGGATGGTCACATGGTGCGGAGCAGCTGCCGGCGGCTCGGCGCCGTAGCTGATTACGTGGTTCGTCACGTCGTTGGTAACGTGACCAAGTTCCACTTGGCCAGCGATAGCTATCGCTTCACTCCAGGTTTAACGAAAGCTAAACCACCGCCAATTTTTTTCTTCTTATTTGTAATCAATTTTCTTTGAGCGTTTCCACCCTCGCCCTTTGATGACGTTCCACGTCACACTCGCGGTAATACAGGATGTGCTACGTCCACCGCTATGGACGAAGGTGGCACTGGTGAACACTCTCAAGGTTCGCTTACACGCAGTAAAAATAAATAACCACGAGAGCAGCAGACATAATATTGCAGGTGATTGTGCTCCATGGGAGCGGTTACTGAACCACTGACAAATTTCTTTTAAAATGCGTAAACACCTGCACGCAGTATCACTTGTGCTGTCACATTGCCAGTTAGGAATTTTGAGCTACAAGTGCCAGCTCGGGAACACGCCTTTCAGAATACGCAAATGCGTTGTAGGCGTGCAACCTGCTCGTAGCATTTATTGTACAAAAAGAGCCTACTTTCTGAACTTACCGAATGCTTTCATGAGCACGTGTGCAGTCACCAGAGGAATTCCTTCTGATACGAGGTGCTCAGTCTTAAGAAATGTAAAGTGCTGCGTTACTTTGACTCCCAGAGTTTCGACGACTTCCATTATGTCCAGCAGCTCCTCGTCCTTGCAGATGTCATTTGCCTTGAGGGCTTTTGTTATTGCTTCTCTAAGTTTTCTGCATGCGAAGCACAAAGAACAAACATACTTTCAAATATCTGTCAACAAACATAATAAGGAAGAGGCTGACGCAAAACGTTACAGATATTTCCAAAACATTGCCTTCCTCCTGGGATTCACGGTATCAACCAAGAGATATTGCACGATTATCTGCTATCGTCCTGCTGTCATGATTGATACATTTGAAAAGGCCAGCTAATGCTGCACCCAGAGGTAGTGTATAGGCCGGCTTCTTGGTTGTTTTTATCCTTCTGCTTTCATGGCCACTTTTTTTCAGTTTTAATGTCACAACTATTGCTGTTGCGCTTCGTCCTTGTTCAATATACATGCGATTTGAATCGGTTCACAGTGGTGTAACATCAGCACTTTAGTGAGAGGGCTAGTCACCCTAAGCCGAGCCTGCCCCATGGTCCATGTAGCAATTTTACTCCCCATAAAGAGCGCGTCGCCTAGTTCGAAACAATCGAAACAATCGCCTAAAAATTTCATTACGCAAATTAATTCTGGTAATAGAATACTTCATACTAACTCAAAAGTATGGTTGGTTGAGGTGAACAGTCCTTAATAAAATAACATCCAAAAAGTCGAGCTCTTTCGATGAATTTGTTTCGCCAAAGCTCAGAACAAAAATCCTTTCTTCTGCTTGTAGAAAGTCATGCATTATTGTGAGTTTAAGGGGTTCACGTGCGCCCACTTGGTGGTTATGCCAGCAAGTTAGTTATTCTGTTTATTTGGCGCAATGTTCGGTGAAACGAAGCAACAAACTGTTTCGTTTTGCAATATATGTCCTCTTTTTCCCCAGTCTACTCTTTTTGAACGAGCCATTCCATCCGACCTGGACAAATGTTTTATGAATTCAAAAAGTTCTACGATATGAAAAAATGAACGCTGTTAGTCGTCATAAGCAATAACCGCTAGTAGTTTCTGTTATGCACGCCTATGATGAGGTACTGTCCACTCTAAGCTCTCAGAAGGAAGACATAAAAGATCTCATGAAAAAAAAAAAGACGCGACTTGTAAAGTCTGCTACTTGATAAAGCTGCAGAAATTGCTAGCTTAGAAGTTACAGAGGACAGATTGGAGCTATATTCAAGAAAAACAACTTGAAGATTCAATGTGTAAAACAAAGTCCTACTGAGGATCTGACGGAAACTCGGGTTAGATGCTCCAAGTCATGATGACGGCGAGGCAGTACACCGAATTAAAGACGAAGACAACACAGCTCCTCCAATAATAGTACGGTTTTAAGGCGGGAAACCAAGGAAAAATGAATGGAAGAAAAGAGTTGTACCTTTGGAAAAAGATAATAAAATTTACTTAAACGAGAAACTGACACCGGCTGTAAAGAAGCTTCTCTGGAAGCGAAAACTCGAGCAAAAGAAAAGAAATACCGCTGTCTGGCTTAGAAATGGGAGCATTTTGGTCAGAAAGACGGAAGGTGCTACAGTAACTCAAGTTAACAAAGAAGATTTGAGCACAATAATATGAACATGCTATTCACTAAAATACTATGCCGCCGCAAAGGTGGCGTATTTTATGCTCGTACTGCCTTTGTTTCTACCATGAAGTGCTTAAACCGTTACAATTTTTCTTTCAATAGAAGGACCCATGTGTAAGGCCGCCCCTCTTTTCCAGCTGCATACCTTTGCAGGAAGCAGGACGCCGGCACACGCGGAATCCGCTCCCCAGTATAAGCGAGAGTCCCCTAGTACATACGGGGAACGTAAATGGTCGCTTGACGCACGGACCCCTCCCCCCCCCCCCCCCCCCCTAACGACGTGGGCTATCGCCGGGAAGGCAACCGCAGCGTCCCGCCGTGCCTCGTGAACAACAGCGAATACAGGAGGGCCGTGACGGACACCTGTCATAGCGGACAGTCAGTGCTCACCAAGAATGTGGGAAGACAGGGGTGATCCTTAATCTGGTTTCCCGGAGCGACAGACAAACCCCTTCATGCGTATCAGCTGTGTCCCGCCGTTGGTAGCGCGGCAGCATCGTGGGCCCTTTCGACCCCTCCTCTGTTGCTGACGGGCGACGCGGACCGATGATGGGTGGCGGTATGCCTGAGACAAGGATTAGCTCCGAAGGGAGAGCGTGTGGATACTCTCACTTGAGAGAGAGTGGTGGCGTATTTGTTTTTTATTTAGGTTGTGTTGTTAACAAGACCCTGTGTTCGAGGCTAAGCCCAACCCAAGGAGTTGTCCCCATCTCTCATGTTATTTTTGGTTGGAGAATTGATTCTTAGGGCGGGCCACTGAAAAAGACCGCCCTTAGTCCTTTGTTAATTAAGTGCTTAAAAGTGTATGTAAACGGATGCAGTCGAGTCCAGTCTGAGCTGGGGCTCCATGCTTAGCATGTAACGTGATGCTACTTAGGCTCTAACCTGCCCGGTCGATGAGTAAAGTAGCGCAGTTTGTTCTTTTGTAAATTCAGTTCTGCTTTTTCCAGTTTAACTCTCTGTATATCTATGCTGTAAATATATGCTCTGCTGTCATCATCTACAAGCTCGCCTCCTGTTCATCTTCGAAGCTGAACGACACTAGAGGAAGTGTTTGTAAACCTTCCTCGAAGAAACGAACGACCTTTGAAATCCTACTCCATGTCTACTGATAAGCTTGTACCTACTGACCTCCTGACGCCGCATGATTTGATAGCACCAGTCACCACCAGTAAAGGGCAGATTTCGTGCTTGCACATTAATGCTCAGTCAGCTCGAAGCAAAGGAGACACGATCGTAACGTTGCTAGATTTAATTTCCGTTTCGATGTTTTAATGGACACTGAGACATGGTATCGCGATGACTGCGAAGTGTTAAAACTACCTGGCTATATGTCGTTCTTTTCAAACCGCTGTAAAGGAAAAGGCGGTGGTGTTATGCTAATAATTAAAAACGTTTTCGACTGCAAAGTGGTTAGCTCCATATCAAAAATTGCATCTGACTGCGAAGTGCTGGCAACAAAAAGCCCATTTGGTATTTTTTTCGACTATATACATTCCGAACGAAGTAAATATGGAGGCTTTTCTATTGTTTCTTGACACACAATTAGGTTGGAATAATGAGAATAATTACAATTTTATTCTAGGTGGCGATTAAAACATAGATCTTTTGAGCCCTTCACGCCATCGAGGCCAGCTTTAAAACTTATTAACAGCTCATGCATGCACAAATGTTATCACGACTCCAACTAGCATAAACATTAACACGTCAACGCTGCTTGACATTTTCATTACGCGCTCTAAAAACACACCGCATTGCTCTGGTGCTTTAGCTGTACACTTTATTGATCACCTACCAATTTTTTTAGTGCTTAGAGGGCGTCCGCCCCAGTCAAAAGAGCCAGGGGCGCATGTAAACACATTTAGAGATATAAATTGTAGAACAATGAACCTTTGTTCCAGTTGCCTATCTAAAATTGTTGGCAGGAAGTTTACTCTTCCACAGATGCTGACAAGGCTAATGATAATCTCATAGAAAAAAAAAGCGTCCTAAAGTAGCTGTTTTCCGTACGTGACTAATATGCGACCACGATTAGAGCGTAAGCCATGGGTTACGTTCGAATGTCTCAGGGCGATTCTGCGAAAAAAATTCTCCGTTTGAGCACTTCTTAAAGACCAGAAATCCTGAAGATCTTAAATGATTCAAGCAACAAAGAAATAAAACGAACAAACTTTTTCGCAGAAGTAAGCAACATTACTTTGAAGACCTGCTCAATAATGACGTATCCAAGCGATCAGACCAAATCTGGAGGCGACGAAATTCTGTTCTAAGCCGTAACTCATACCATCGAGACTTTCCAGTCTATTTGTTATCAGGGAGAGAGTCCTCACCAGTCGTGAGCTCGCTGAAGTCTGTAATAATTTTTTTTTTGCCTCGGTGGCGTGCAGTAAGCATGACCCAGAGTGCATCAGTTATTTGAAGAACAGAGAACGAGAAAGCGCATTTTTGTTTCTGGTGACTGTGCCGGAAGTCAAAGAAGTGTTCTTGTCTATGAAACCCAGTAAGTACGTTGATGTTGATGACTTGCAGATCCATCCAAATAAATATGCCATTGACATTTTAGCGCCTTTGTTAGCACACATTGTGAACTTGATGTTTTCGACAGGGCTTTTTCTGCACCGCTTACAAATGGCGAAAGTATCTGTTATTTTTAAAGAAGGCGATAAAAACAACAATACAAATTACAGGCCAATATCGATGTTACCAGTCATTTCTATGGGAGTTGAAAAATTAATTCACGAAAGAATTAACTGTTTTCAGGCTAAACGCCACATATTACCACCGTTTCAGCTTGGATTCACTAAGCACCATTCAACCGCTACACCGTTACTAAAACAAATCGAAATTGTCCTGAACTCTTTCGAAAATCAATACTACGCGCTAAGAATATTTGTGGACTTCTCCAAAGCAGTTGACCGAATTAATCACACTACTCTTGCAACCAAGCTAGAACATTACGGATTTCGAGGAACATTCTTCAATCTTTTGCAGAGTTACTTAAATAATCTACAGCAGCAAGTACAAATAAATGATTACACATCTAATTTCACGCATCTCCTGAGTGGTGTTCCTCAAGGCAGTATTCTCGGGCCACTGCTATACAACATGTACATAAATGACATAGTAGAAATTAATGACGAAACTAGATTAATCGTATCTGCCGACGGCGCAAGTTTATTCTTTCCAGGGCCTAGTTTGAGTTAGCTCGAATCTAAAGCCAATGATGTGCTTATGCTGTTAAAAATTGGAGCATGGTAAACCCTTTAATTATAAATGTCTCTATAACGAAAGGAGTTCTGTTGCACCCCAAAAACAAGCCAGTAAACGTAAACGTAAATCGTAGCCAAGCTGGATCCACAGTAGAAATGGTATCCGTCGTGAAAAATCTTGGTGTTCGTTTCCACGAAAACGTCGTGGAACACTCGCGCTCAGAAGACCTGCTCTAAATTATCTCGTAGAGTTATGATCTTATCGCGCCTGCGATTCGTTTTACCCCAAAACATAAAGTTAATGGTTTATCATAGCCTCATTTTTTCTGCACAAAGATATTGTTACTTATTTTGTGGTACGACTACTGCCACCAACCTTAATAAAATATACAAGTTACAAAAGAAACCAGTGCGCATCATTTCGAATGAGGTTCACGACGCGCACACCAAGCATATTTTTCAAAAACTGAACCTCATCTCATTAACACATCTCCACAATTCAGGGCTTGCGTCATGCTATCAGATCATGATGAAAAATGAGGACCCTTATCTCAAATAACTTGCAGCTATGGAAATACGCCACAGTGTCCATAACACAAGAAACACAGAACGATGGCAGTTACCACACAAACGGAGAAATTACGGTCACCAGATGCTACGGTACACCTTGCCGAGTGTATTAAATTTCTGAACATTATGTTCATTTCCAAAAATCTCCTGTTCGCTTTATATGACCTCTCTGTGATTCTATTTTAAATGTATATTATTGCTTTTTTAGAGATTTCAATCCTGTGAAATTCCTTCGTATCAGCCTTACCTTACTGACAGCTTTGCCACACATTTTTTGGCATTATTTAACTTGCATTGTAACTCTTGCCTTAATGTTGATGAGCATAGTTTTTCTTTTTGCTGACATGTGCTTTTTTATTTTTTGGTTATTTTGCGCAACTTGCATGCATTTTTATCATATCAGCTTCTTCGTCACTCCCCCAACTGCAAACGGGGTACAGGCCTTTGTCAAACCTTCTTAGGGTTTTTGCTTGCCGCTCTTCAACATCGCACGTGTACAGTTGACGTTGATATTGAAATAAATTTGACTGATTTTGGCTTTGACTTTAACTCAATCATGCGCTCTATTTCATTGGTGATTCTTGTGAAGCAGTCTGCTGCGAACTTAAAAGGGTTTAGTGTCACGAAAAAGGTGCCAATCAGTTATTTAAAACGAGATAACCTTTAGCGTAGCTCTGTTGTTTTTGACCACTTAAAACGACACAAAATTGGAAACCTGTACTCCTCTTGTGCAAGTTGCGATTACAACGCTCTTAACTATCACGTCGTAAAGAACACTCCTGGTTCGCGCCATCTGTGCTATCCGGCAGATTACCCCGCGTTAGCTCCTTTGGTCTTAAGCACGAAAGGCTGCTCAGACCGAGCCTAAACGTTACCGCAATTAAATATTCAATACATGTTCTGAGTTTATTGTTGGAAGTATTCTCCCTCCGGGCACATAAATATTGTCGTATTTTGGCTCCAAATCACAGTAAGATCTCTACCATTTGGAGTACGTGCGCACTTTATATGGAAAGAGGGACACCTTTGAAATAACGCGTGCATCGGCTGGAAATGGAGAACACACAAAAAAAATATTGGTAAAAATTTCCTTACCGTTTTTTCTCAGGCTCAGCCTCAGGTTTTGTTTCTGGTTTTTTCTCAGGCGTTCGCTCAGAATTTGTCTCAGCCTTTTCTGGTTTTTTCTCAGGCGTTCGCTCAGAATTTGTCTCAGCCTTGGTTTCAAGTCCAGAGAAAGGTCCTCCTGTGCAAAATAAAAATGTGTTGGAAAGCAGAATTGTTCGCCTCCTTTAAGCAAATTCAGCTTTAAAAGAGGTGATGACGTATACAAGTAGTAGTGATGTTTAAGACTCACTATATTCATGCGCCTCCTGGTTATGGCACTCGGCTGCTGACACGTAAGACGCGGGTTCGATCCGAGGCAGCGGCAGACGAATTTCGATGGAGGCGAGATTCTAGAGGCCCATGTACTGTGCGATGTCAGTGCACGTTAAGAACGTCAAATGTTCGAAATTTCCGGAGCCCTTCACTACGGCGTCCCTCATAGCCAGAGTCGCTTTGGGAAGTTAAACCCCCATAATCCAAACCAAACATATGTTCATGAGAACAGTGTTTGCAGAAAGCAGTGGACTGGCATGCACGGCAAAACGTTTGGAGTTGGCTGCATAAATAAACCTTTTCTGACAGGAAGCAAACCAGTTTTTCACACCCTGACTTTCCCATTTACAACTGTAGCACTGTATAGCCACATCGATAGGTCATGTATTAACTTTAACACGTGGTCCCGTGGAATATATTCACATCCAATGATTTTGGGGTACGTTTCATACTGTGTTCAAAAGTCGACTTTGGCGGGTGTGATTATTCTGTCTTACTGCGACCTAGCAATCCGGAAAACACAAAACGTGAAAACTAATCTCTGTACAAAGTAGTTTTGATGACGTTTCGGAAAACGAGGAGTTCAAAATGCAGTACTTGTCAATGGTTATATTAAGGAGGCCGCAAATATGCACTAACGAAATATATTTATGAGAACGCTAACCTTTTGGCTCAAACGGAGGCTTCATTGCAAAGCACTGGCACGTATGCACAATGGTGCTCGCACAGCCACGAAAATGAACCAGAAATTATTGCGCCCCGAGAAGCAAGAAGACAGTCTATAGCTAAACTATGCTACCGTATTCTTCGGACGAGCTTCCGTAATTTTTCATCGCTTTTAAGGTAAAATGAATAAGAGCCTGCATACAGATTCCAATGTCACAGGTACAGGGGCGGCCGAAATATTAGGCAGCATGATTCTGCGTTTGAGATTTTTCTGAAGTGTTCTGTAGAGGAGATAAAAGTGTGTCTTCTGATCGTACGCGAACGCGACAGGGACGTGTGCTAAGCTATGTAAGAAGTACCTCTTAATTTTCCTTAGGTAAGGTGTGGGAAGAGTTTGAATCACCGAAGTGTGCTCCGTAATATTATGGCCGGGACTGTACACCCACTGTTGGGTTGTTTCATCCGGCGACAGCGCGGAATCACCAATAGTTAAAGTAAATTATTCTTTTGAATCAAAAGACGCTTTGGAAATGCGTAAAAGTCAATAGACAGCGCGAGACATTCGAAGGAACAACGTGGTATTGTAAGCGGCGTACACTCAGTGCAGTTGGTCACCTCCTCTGCACTAAAGCTCTTCTTTTACCGGTAACTTTCTAGAAGATGCACTCAACACCAATAAAAGTCTTTTGATTTCCATAGCAACCGCATCCATTGTATTAGTCTCCAGCCCTTGGGAACTTGGATATGTGGATCATGTTCCGTAGTGACAGACCGCGACTGCGTGAAAGCAACACCAACATCAAACAGATTCTTAAATCAGACCTGTACCTGAGGAACAAGTGCAGAATATAAATTGCGAATATAAAGTGCTATCAAAGTCCTCTCTCTTCTAACTAACCCTTAGCGGCAAAAGGTAGCTTGGAAACGTTCAAGACGGTTCGATTAGGACTGAACTCCGCCGTAACCAAATGTGTGCCCGTCTTCAACATCAGACGTGGCCTTCTGCTGTCAAGCGCTTGCCTGGAGAACGAGAGAAAAGCTAAAATAAGGTTTGGTATAATCTGATATAGTGTACCAAAGTGACTCAGCCTATTAGGGGCGCCGCAGTGGATGATCCTTATAATTTTAGGCATATGGGGTTCTTTAACCCGCACAGACATCGCTCAAAACAGGACCCTCTAACATTTCGCCTCAGTTGGAGTGCGTCTGTTGCGACCGCGATCGTAACCACGTGTTTCGCGTCTGGCCGAGCCACCGCGGCGGCACTATAATTAGGCGAACCCTACGCCACAGGCCACAGTAATCAGCCGCTACCTTCGCATATTTTGCAAAATTTATTCCCTTTGAGGCCACTTTTCATGTCCTAAAGTCAATCCAAAATAGACTGTCTGAAGCACTCGCATGTCCTGCCTTTGCCTGCCAGAATTGCTTAAGCTGAGCTTGGCGGTAGGCTAATCACTAGCCAATCCCGGAAAGCCCTTCGCAAGAACAGCGATAGCGGCCCGCATGTGCCCCATTAAGGAGGCTGCTATAAATCCCGAGTGCACGAACCGCCAACAGATATTCACAGCTGCATGTCTCGTTTTCATTCGACAAGTCTTCACGAGAAGTAGAATAAGGCAGCGCATTTCAAACCACCCCAAGTTTTTAAAAAACTCTGCGCTCGAATTATAAACGTTACCTCTGCTTTGGTCGTGCTCTGAGAACCCTGAACCATTTTATGTAGATACCACCATACACAATGACGGCTTCGTTCTGTGCGGTCTTGTCTCCTTCCTTTTGAGTTTGACGAGGATGTCGAAATCAGTCGACCTTTTGCATGTTTGCACACATACGAGGTGGCGCTGCAGTCGCTTTTTTTAGCCGCAGGATCATGCACCAGCCAGGCCGAGTTCTCTCTCCTCTTGTTAAACTTAACTGGTCGTTTTGGTGAAAATTTTTTATTTCTAGAATTATTTTCGTTCTTAGCCCTGGAGTCTCGTGTTCCGTGCCGAAAAGTTATAGCAAAATATTCAGTAAAATTTATAAAATACGCTTTTTATATGCGTGGTCGTCCAAATTGTGAGGTAGTTTCTTTGGTTTCTTTGAGGCTTTCTTTCAGTTCAGTACCGCATTTCTTTGACCAAAGCGCAAGCGAACAGGCCATAAACCATAGAATAAACGTGGTAGGCACCACTCACATCTTCGTAATTGTGTAACTCATGACATTGAATGATTCCATTTGTCACAAGGGATTCCGGAGACAAGGAGGAGTGCAATAAATCTCTCGGATTTTTTTCCTACACGTGCTGTACTATGTTAGTTATTTTTGTAAGAAGCGTTTTCATGTAACTATGCATGCATAAATACTGATCATCTAAAAAAAGAACTTATAGCCTCATGATAGAAAACAGGCCTTTGTGAACGTGCTGGCATAAAAAAATTTGCGCACTTTTTACTCAATTATTTCGGACCTTGGGGTGACCAACGAGAGTGTTAATTATAATCACCCTAGAACTGCACAAGGTATAGCTAAATATAAAACGCATTACTGAAGCTAGCGTAGCAATTTCATCTTTGCACCAGATTTAGCTACAGCTCGCATGCATAAATAACGAATACGCTTTTCATAGCCGCGTCAGCTCTTAATCTCGCCACGTGTCTGTTAGTAGGACGCCAGTGGCTGCTTCTTTCCAAACGAGCTTCGCGATCATGGGCTACATCATGAAACATGACACATGCATGTTGCAATGGAAATCATGTGGCTATTAGTCCACTTAAGATACGCTATTCTAAGCACGCCAACGGGACCGCGCATAATTGGCACAACTTACCAGACTTCTTTATGCTCGAATAAAATAATTATGTCGGTCATATTAAAAAAAACTTTATAGTAAATAATAAATGCCATAAAACGCGCCATTAAACGTGCTGTGCTATTAACAAAACAACGCAATCCGTGGGGATGAGTGAACCTGCCGGCGCCCTGCGAACACCGGCTCAAGGTGATAACTACGTGTGCACCGATATATGTGCTCTTTTCCCTCGCGCAGTTAAAAGAGCACTATGCTGATGTTCAGGTTAATGGGCGCAGTAACTTGCATGCTAGTAAGTACATTGAGTGGTAGTGCCGATCGACTCCCAGACTTCGCGCTTTACTACCGCGGCCCATTCTCTGTTAGCCAGTTACGTAATGGGGTATTTATCTACGAGAAACTGTCGAGGCTAATTTAAATTTCCTTTTATGCTACTATACGGATCCAGCAGTGACGCGCAGCTGGTCAATACATGATGTTTCTGCAGTGCGCAGGAATGATCCACCGGCCGGTAGCTGTGGCAGCTGCGGTAGGCATGGGCAGGCGGAACCGGTTTTGCCTACCATGCGAAACTCGCTAATGACATCAGCGCCACCGCATCTTCGTGATGTCGCGGCGTGAAGGAGGTCTATAGGAAGAAATGGGCTTGGACAGGGCATGTAATGCGAAGGCAAGATAACCGCTGGTCCTTAAAGGTAACGGAGTTGGTTCTTTGAGAAGGCAAGCGTTGCAGGGGAATGCAGAAAGTTAGGTACGGGGATGAGATCAACAGTTTGAGGGCATAGGGTTGCCGCCGCTGGCAAAGGACAGGGTTAATTGGAGTGACACGGAAGAGGCCTTTGCCCTGCAGTTGGCACAGTCAGGCTGCGGCTGGCGATGATCTTCCACACATGAAATGCCACGAGGATTACTCTGTACGCCTGTCTGCTACAAACAATGTCTGCAGCACTGGACGCAAAGCACCAGACAAAGACAGTCATGACAAGATTTTTCAGTGCGCTCAGTTTGTT